>NC_143518.1:35275378-35440378 GCF_031878675.1 Megascapheus bottae | reverse complement strand
GCCAGGCTTCCATATGAGCTTTAAAAAAATAATCAAAGAAGTATTTTATTACATAGTAATCAACAAACTTAAAGTGACATGGTTTAGAATGTACAAACTGTTTTCTTATCCTAAGTTTCTTTTCCCTGTGCTGTGTTTATAACATATACACTTAAGACTATGTGAGCACTTAAGTAGATCAGAAGTCAGCCCTTGGGTATTTCATTACCTAGATCATAAGGACATCTGCCTGCATATTCCTCACAGTGGAGTTACACTTGCACTCATTTTAGAAACTACTCAAGTTCGTTGAGAATTTTGACATGCAAGAGTTTTTCCGAACAGAAGGACAACAGAATATTAAGCTAGTTAGTCACAACGTAATTGCAGACACCGGACATAAAGTTTTTTTTTTAAAGTTTGTGTGACAACAAAATGTGACTGTCCAAAAAGAGAAAGCAGAATGAAAACCCAGAAGCCTGGGTCTTTACTATACACTCTTTGAGCCATTACTATTCCTGCCAAGCAAATAATACTACTGTACTGTTTTATCACCAAAAAATTGCTTAGTTAAGTGACCCCCCAAATATGGACAGTCCAAGTAATATGTAAATGGTAAAAATGATTCTAAAATGCTACAAATTGTAGAAACCCTGTAGTTCATACAATCATACTGGTTCTGTTCAAGAGCTTGAAGGAAATAGGAAAAGAATATCAAAAGGATCTCTAAGGGTATTCAAAGCTTGAGAGCAACTGGAGGATTGGTCAAACTTCAGTATAAAATGAAGAACACATGAGAAGCAAAAAAAAAATCCCTCATCAATAGTTACTTATATAGTGACTACTTTTCCAGAAACATCCAAGTATTTAGCTTCAATTACTACTCATGTGTCAATACACATCACCACCTGGATATCCATTTTAAATGTAACACCTTCAAAGTAGAACATGTCATCTTGCTCCCAGGAGTACTTACTTCAGTATGAGCAAGATCGATTACAAGTATGAAAGACAGATATCACATGTAAATATGAATACATAGATGAATACAGTATCATGAAACCCACAAAATAGTGCTTAAAAAGGGGAATCAGGAGCTGGGAGTTTGGCCTAGTGGTAGAGTGCTTGCCTAGCATGCACAAAAACCCAGGTTCGATTCCTCGGTACCACATACATAGAAAAAAGCCAGAAGTGGTGCTGAGGCTCAAGTGGTAGAGCTCTAGCCTTGAGAAAGTCCAAGGACAGCGGTCAGGCCCTGAGCTCAAGCCCAGGACTGGCAAAAAAAAAAGGGGAGGGGCGGGAATCACACAAAGGGAAGTTAAAGGGATATATTAGAGAGGGTAAACTTGTTCAAAATATATTGTTTGCATTTATGGAGTTATCACAGTAAAACCCCTTGTACAATTAATGTATGCCAATTTAAAAAAAGAATGTCCCTCTTTATTTATTTCCTACCACATTATCATCATCCAGCTGGAAACTCAGTATCCATCCTGGACTGATCTCCTTTATCCAATCAGGTGCTTTCTAAACCACCCACATACTACCCCCTTCCCCTCTATTCTATTATCAATGCTGTGGTCCAAGATTCGATCACCTCTCACCAGAGTTACTGCAGCAGCTTTCTCACTAGACTTTCATGCTTCCTCACTCTAATAATTGTTCGGATTATGAATTTCTTTTTTTTTTTGCCAGTTCTGGGGCTTGAACTCAGGGCCTGAGCACTGTCCTTGGGCTTTCTCAAGGCTAGACCTCTACCACTTGAGCCATGGCACCCTTCTGGCTTTTTTCTATGTATGTGGTACCAAGGAATTGACCCTGGGTCTTTGTGCATGCTAGGCAAGCACTCTACCACTAGGCCAAACTCCCAGCCAGGATTATGAATTTGTTTATGCAACAAAAGATTAGATGTCTGTAGTGTATATCTCTTCGAAAAGCAAATCTGACCTTGTTACTTCCCAGTTTAAAAACGTTCATCCATTGCCAACCACCTATAAGTCAAATCCAAGCTCCCTACCATGCAATAGAAGGCCACAGATAACCTGGAGCTGGCACCATGCACTCCGTCTTCTTCCACTGAGACTCTGCCACACCTACGGCCACTCCCCTCAATACCCATGGATCCGTGACTGTGTTTTCTTTATGTACTTTTGCTCTTTGTCTCTTCCATAGAGTCTTTGAGTGCCATCCAAACCTCTGTTTCCAACTCTACACAATTCTGGGAGCTTCAGCTTCCATGATTCTGGTCAGCTACAGGGGATTTCCTGCCCTGCACCTGACAAGCCTCAAACTGAACTCACCATCTTCCTCCCAAGGCTGGAAGTACTCATGACTTCCTGATTTCTGTGTTACTCTTGGTCAAGTGGACCAGAAACTAAAACCAAGCTTTAAATCTTCATCTTTACCCAATGTCTCATTCCTTGGCGTGTTGGCTAGTGAAGCTATCAGTTTTTGTTACTAAGATCAGGAAGATTTTTCTACCAAGATCAGGAAGATTTCAACCATCTGAGGGCCTAACAACCCTTGATCCTGCTCCTCCATCACAATAAAGAAGCAAACTGTTCTCATTAAATCATCCCTGCAGCCCAAACTCTACACAAAAACTCTACTCCAGACTTGGGATAAGTCTGAAGAGGAGAGGAGAGGAGGGGAGGGGAGGGGAGGGGAGGGGAGAGGAGAGGAGGGGAGGGGAGGGGAGAGGAGAGGAGAGGAGAGGAGAGGAGAGGAGAGGAGAGGAGAGGAGAGGAGAGGAGAGGAGAGGAGAGAATCTATGAGCAGGAGTAAAGAGAGATAACTTGAAGGAAAACTCTGGAGAAATTCCTTCCAAATGGTCTTTTCCTTTTCCATAGAGCAGAAAAGTCATCTACTAAAACTCAGAGTGGGGTGAGCTGGGAATGGCAATTAGAAGGAGTTTAGACATTCTGGAACATGAGGGGAGTGAGGCTGTGGAAAGCATGCAGCCAGCTTGCAGCTTCCATGGCACTCTCATATTCCAATTTTCCAAGAAAACCTTAAATTGAGGGGCCGGGAGTTTGGCCTACCGGTTAAAGTGCTTGCCTAGCATGCATGAAGACCCGGGTTCGATTCCTCTGGTACCACATACATAGAAAAAAAAGCCGGAAATGCTGCTGAGGCTCAAGTAGTAGAGCTCTAGCCTTGAGAAAGTCCAAGGACAGTGCTCAGGCCCTGAGCTCAAGCCCAGGACTGGCAAAAAACAAAACAAAACAAAACAAACAAAAAAAACCTTAAATTGAGTCTTCACTGTTAAATTATGTATTAATCACAGACAGACATATATCCATCATCCACACACCTGTAGAAGACTATGAATGATGGATGTGTGTGTGTGTGTGTGTGTGCGTGCGTGCATGCGTGCGTGCGTGCGTGCGTGCGTGCGCCTGCACACACATGTATGTGTACAGGGCATTCTCCCTTAGCTTTTTTGCTCAGTGTCAGTGCTCTACAAATTGAGCTACAGCTTTACCTCTGGCTTTTTACTAGTTAATTGAAGGATAAGTGTCTCACATGCTTTTCCTACACCAGCTGGCTTTTTGAACTGTGATCCTCAGATCCGGGCCTCCTAAGTAGCTCGGGTCTTGAGTGTGAGCCACTGGCCCTAGACAATTTTTAATTTTTTTCTTAAACTTCTTTCTTTTTCTTTTTGATAGTTCAGACTCAGGGCTTTGCACTTACAAGTGATGCTCTATGGTTGTGTGTTCTGTTTGTTTTCTTGCTTTTTTTTGTTAAATTGACAGTACTGGGGTTTTAACTAAGAACCTTGGTCTAACACTTGAGCCATTCCTTCAGCATCAGCTCTTAATTTTTAAGGCTTTGGTTTCATTTCTGTTTTGTTTTCTTTCCAAAAGAGAACATCTAGAGCAGTCAGCAGAAGCCCAATAGGTCACTGGGGTTATGAACTCAAGAAGTTAATATCTGTGGGTATTTACAGTGCACAGTAGACCTCAAGATGGGAAAATGAGACTTGAGGAAGTTAGGGGCTTGCCTGCAGTAACAGTATAAAAAGTGTTAGCATTTGAAATTTGATAGGGAAGGGGGGAAAACCAAGACGGGTGGGAGGTGTGGCGGGGAGGGTAATGGGTACCAAGACATGTGAAAGGGTATCAATGTATGTGAATTAATGCACCTTCTATCTGGCAAATATCATGTAACCCTTTTACTAATTACAATAAAAAAATAAAACAAAAAAAATGTTAGCGCTAGATTCCAACCCTTGAGTCTGAAGTTTGTCACAAAGGGATACTAAAGAAGATTTGCATGATTTAAGCAAAATCTTATTTCCAACTAGAAGTAGTGATTCCTGGCCAAGTGGTGAGTTTAAATCATCCCCAGAGTCATGATGTGATGTCCACCACACAAGAGGCGAGTGATCCTCTTTGAGAACCTGCGTCCAGTGTCTCATGTAGCATTGAATGGTTTCCTTAACTTCATTCATTGCTACTTTCAGGCTTGCTCTTCCCAACTTCCTCATGTGTTCTGTCATCTCATTCTTAATAAGGTGGCCCCCTCAGCGTAAAGGAGGAGTCTAAGGGTAATGAGTCTATGGCAGACGGTGAATCCACAGTAGGCAGAATTGGGAGGGGATTTTGCTGAGAAAAGCACATGCAGACAGAGGGAACCAAGGAATTCCTGGGCTGAGAGGCATGACAGGGCCTCAGAACAGTCAACACTGAACAAGTCAGGGAAATTGGCTGGCTAGCACAGATACAGATATAGCTCATGGCTCAGCATAGGATTCTAAAGGCCATGTTGATGCTTGGGCCCTATTGTGCCTAACAAATTCCATCCATGTTAGGGATCCTAGTAGCAGGATGACAGGTCACAGAGGAAAGATCTAAGACAGGAATGGAGCGACACCTCCGCCTGCTACCCAGTCACCAATACATCACTATTTAGGTAGACTACCTCCTTTAAGTACATGCAATACACACAAACGCACATTTATAAGACGTAAGTTATGAAATGCCTGATTACAGAAGGAAGAGAAAGGGCCAGGAGCGTGATCTAGTGACAAGAGTGTTTGCCTAGCATGCATGAAGCTCTGGGTTTGATTCCTCAGTGCCACATACACAGAAAAGCTCAAGAGGTAAGCACTAGCCTCGAGAAAGCCAAAGGACAGTGCCCAGGCCCTGAGTTCAAGTCCCAGGACTGGCAAAAAAAAGGAAGAGAAAGAAGAAAGAGAGAAGGAAAGAAGGAAGGAAGGAAAGAAGGAAGGAAAGAGAGAGGGAGAGATGGGGTACAGAGGAAAGGAGGGAGGGAAGGAGAGGGAAGGAGGAAAGGAGGGAGAGTGGGAGTTCAGTGGTAGAGCATGTGATTAGCAAGGCCCTGGATTCCCTCCCCAGGACAAGGAAAAGAAATAGTTAGGGAAGAGAAATGAAGAAAGAAGTATTAAACCCAGTGCCAGAGGCTCAAGCCTGTAATCCTAACTACTCCAGAGGCTGGGATCTAAGGATCACAGCTAGAAGCTAACCATGGAAGAAAGTCTTATCTCCAGCAACAAACAAACAAAACCCTGAAGTAGAGCTGTGGTTCGCTGGTAGAACGCAAGCCTTAAGCAAAAAAAAGCTCAAGGACAGTGCCCAGGCCTTGAGTTTAAGTCCCAACAAAGTGTTTCCCTTAATTGTGTGATTTTTACTAGGCAAATGGATAGAAACTCTGTCTCACTGTGGTGAGAAGTAAGCCATAGGGGATTGAGAACCAATCAACCAGAAATTGGAGTTGGGAAACCTGAGACTTGGCCCTATTTTCCAGGGTCCATCTCTATCAACTAACTATCAAATACTGTGTGAACTCTGGTGTGTCTCTTCTCAACCCTGTAAAGCCAAATGAGCCCATGATGGAGGCAGCTTTGGATCGTCTTCCTCTACTGAAAATACCCAGAAGGGCAGCAAACATCTCACCCCTAGTCCCCAGCCAGGCCTCCATTGCCAGATGGCTGTACTCTACTTCTCTTTTCTCTCCAGTCTCCAGCCACGGTCTTTCAGCACATCACTACTTCCACCATATCCCCCCATGCTCAGGATTTTTCTAAAGTTCCATCTCCTTTGAATTTAGACAGGTTGTTACATCCTACTACGCTGGCCTTGCTGCTCCATGAAGCTCATCCTCAGCCATCTTCCCCTTCATGCTTCCTCTTCCACCTCCCAGCTCATAGCCCAGAAATCTCAAGATCTTCCTCAAAGAGGCTGTTCCAAATTAGCTGACCCCAAGTCTTGCTACAAAAACAGCTGCTGATGCAAAAACAGCAAGCTAAGTGCTGCTGTGCATTCATCTTGTCAGTCCTTGTAACCCTGAGTCAGAGCTGTTTGGTGGAGGAAGAGAATGCCACCTCCCCCCTACCTCCTGTCCCAGTGGCATGCCTTAAGAAGTACCTCACACAGAGCAGGCTGCTTTTATGATTTTGTACCAAGGTTCTTTATAGACCAGCAGAGTGGTCTCAGCTATGGCCTTCCTGACCTCAATACTCTCTATTTTCAATCTCCCCGAGACACAACTCACTGACATATTTGGATGGATTCCACGAAGTGAGGCTTTCAGTCTCGCAGTGTGCAAGTGCTAGCATCTTGCCTATTTTTCTGTATACTGGTACCTAGGAAAATTTTGTTTTCTCCCTCCTAAGATCTGTGATAACCAAGGAACAGGTAAAGTTACATAATGTAAAAAAAAAATAGCAGGTAAAGTGTAGGATCTGCAGGGTCAGTGATTCAGGGGAGAGAGGAGAGTCTCCCAGACAGTGAGGGCATCTATGACGGAGGCAGGGGAATGGTTGCAAGTATTTTCTAGGGGGCACTGCCAGCATGGTGATTCTCCCTCCAGCAAAGAGGAGGCAGCTCTATGCAAATGAGTTCTTGCCCTGGAGTTTGGTTTCTTCTCTCTGAGCTCCTGGCACAGTGGAACCAACTTGAGTGGCCACTTGGCAGGACAGAGAAGGGCAGGCTAGCAGACCCAAGGCTCGGGTGACAGGGCCAGGCCCGGGAGACAGGGATGTTGACTGGGGCTTTAACAGCACTCTTGATGCCAATCTCAGGCTGAAAACCTGATATTTCCACTCTAAACAACAAGAAACACAAGCAAGAGGCTGGGGAGAGGAGGGTGGTGTACCAGGAGAGCCCTCTGCAGGTCTTAATGGGTGGTGTGTGAGCCGCCCAGGCTGAACAGGGCTTTCAGGAGATGCCTGGGAAGATGATGGAAGTGGTGAGAAGAATCCTGACAGTCACGATGAGGATGATGAAGATAGAGGGGAAATAATAGCTCACGTCTACCGAGTATGCAATCCTTCTCGTGACAGCCCTCCATACATGGCTGTACTCTGGTTCTGGATATAGTGCCCTCCCCCCCCCCGCCTTCCCCCCCGCCATAGGCTTGTGTGATAAAGGAGTGGTATCTAGCTGGTGGTACTATCAGACGTGATTCAGTCTTGTTCTTCAGTGGGCTCATTCACTGAAGTGTTCGTATTGACTGGGCTATCAGGAAGGTGAGATACAATTGGAAGGTCACTGGGGGATATGCCCTGGGGAAAAACATCTTGTCCTGTCTCCTCCCTCAATTCCTATCCCCTTTTTCCTCTCCCCTCGCCCCTCTGATCTGGACATTAGAACATCACATTTGTATGCGATGCTCTGCTTTTAGTTATTTCGCTGGGACCAGAGCCTGAGCATTGGAGAATTAGCTCAATGGTTGAGCACTAGCCAAGCCTGCACAGGACCCTATGTTCAAATCTCAATGCTGAAAAACAAAGCAACATTTTTTAATTTCGCTGGGGAAAAATTAGCACTGAAATATTCATACTTTGGGGGCAGGGTTGAACTCAGGCCCTAGTGTTTGATAGACTGGTGCTCTACCACTTGAGCCATGCCTCCAGTTTTAGTTTTTCCTAGGAATTTTGATAGAATCTAGAAAAAAATGTTCTGCCTGGGCTGGTCTCCTCACAGTTCTCCAAGTCTCAACCTCCTGCTTTTTCTTGAGTTGTTGGGTTTTTTTTTTGTCAACATTCCTGCAGCTAAGTCAGAATTAGCTTCTGAGAAGATTTTATGTTCTGCTTTTTATTTTTTGCCAGTCCTGGGCTTTTAGTTCAGGGCCTGAGCACTGTCATGAGCTTTCTCAAGGTTAGAGCTCTACCACTTGAGCCACAGCACCACTTCCAGCTTTACTGTGTATGTGGTACCAAGAAATCGAGCCCCATCTTCATGCATGCTAGGCAAGCACTTTACCACTAGGCCAAACTCCTGGCCCTGTCCTGCTTTTTAATGTAACAGTAGATCTATATACATATTTGCATATATAAACATAGCAATGGCATACTTTCCAGTAACCTACTACATTGCTTATAAGAAGATTTTTATGTCCTGCTTCTTTATATAACAGCGAGTCTGTATACACATTCACACATCGAAACAGAGCAATTGCAGACTTTCCAGTAACCTACTATATCGTATGCCTCATCTTTCACATTACTGAAGTGGTATAACACTGCAAAAAGAGCACGGAGCTGACAATGCTGAGAAGTATGTAGCACAACAGGAACTTATTGAAGGTGGGCAAACAAAATGGCATAGCCACTTTGGAAGCCAGTTCGGCAGTTTCTTCCAAGACTAAATATACTCTTAGCATATGATCCATGCAACTATGCTCCCTGCTATTGACTCAAAGAAGTTAAAGGCCTGAGTCCAAGAAAAGAAACCTGCACATGGATGTTTATAGAAACCTCATTCATTCCCAATCACTCAGACTGGAAGCAATCAAGATGGCCTTCAGCCAGTGAATGGACAAATGAACTGTGGTAAACTGTGGTACATGCTAACAAGGAATAGTACCTAGCATAAAAAGAAATGAGCTATGGAACCATAAAAAGACATGGCACCAATGACTCATACCTGTAATCCTAGCTACTCAGGAGCTGAGATCTAAGGATCGCAGTTCCAAGCCTATCCTTGGCAGGAAAATCTGTGAGACTCTCACCTCCAGTGAACTACAATAAGGAGGAGGAGGAGGAGGAGGAGGAGGAGGAGGAGGAGGAGGAGGAGGGAGGATGCGATGGTGATAGCAGAAGCAGCAGCTGGAAATGGAGCTATGGCTCAAGTGGTAGAGTGTTAGCCTTGAGCAGACCAGCTCAGGGATGGTGCCCAGGCCCTGAGTTCAAGCCCCAGGTCTGGCACACTTGCACACTCACATGCATACACAAACACACACACACACACACACACACACACACACATGCGCGCGCGCGCACACGCACAAAATGGATCTGGACAAGCCTGTAATCCTGACTACTCTGGAAGCAAAGACAAGAGAATCTCTACTTAGAAGCCAGCTCCAGGAAAGTTAGCACAAGATCTTATTTGAAAAACAAACTGAAAGAACAAAAGGACTGGGGGCATAGTTGAATTGGTAGTACACTTAGCTAGCAAGCAGAAAGCAATAAAATCAACCCTTACTACTACCACAAAGTAAATGATAAATTAATAAATAGAAAATACATGATATGTTGCAACCTTAGGTGTATAAGCAAAAGCAGGCAATCTGAGAAGTTATGTATTATGTGACTCCAACAATATGATATTTGGGGGGAGGGGAACAGAACTACAGAGACAATAAAAGGATCAGTGATTGCCAGAGGTTAGGAGGAAACAGGATGAGTGGGTAAACACAAGATATTCAAGGTAGTGAAAAACTGCTCTATAAGTTATGGTAATGGGGGCCAGGAGTTTGGCCTAGTGGTAGAGTGCTTGCCTAGCATGCATGAGGACCCGGGTTCAATTCCTTGGTACCACATACATAGAAAAAAGCCAGAAGTGGTGCTGAGGCTCAAGTGGTAGAGCTCTAGCCTTGAGAAAGTCCAAGGACAGTGCTCAGGCCCTGAGTTCATGGCCCAGGACTGACAAAAAAAAAAAAGATATGGTAATGATAGATACATGTCATATGACTAAACCCTGGAAAGTACAACACCGAAAGTGAACCCTCATGTAAACTACTGATTCTGGGTGACTGTACTGTGTAAATAGAGGTACCACTCTGGGGTTGGGGATATCAATAGTGGGGGGTTATACATGTGCAAAGATAGAGGACACATGGGGAATCGTATCTTTCTCTCAAGTTTCTCCCCCAAACCTCAAACTTCTCTTATTTTACGTGCCTGTAATCTCAGCATTTAGGAGGCCAAGACAGGAGGATCTTGAGTTTGAAATCAGCCTGGACTACATGGCGAGACCCTATCTCAATCTTTTTTCTTTTAAGTAAAGGATAATGACATAGATGTGTGAGTTTGACTCATCTCTTTGTCAAGCACTGGGGCATTTGATAAATCACTTAACCTTTCTGTTTTAGATTCCTCATCTGTAAATGGAAAAACTAATACCTATCTCATAGGATTGTGCCTCTCCTTTGTAGCTGATGCTCAGTGAATTAATTATTAGTAGCACTGGTAGTTTGTATTTTGTGTCTTCCTCCCCTCCTCCCCTGAGATCACGAGCGCCTCTTGGGCAGGGACTTATTCATGTCTGCATTACCTAGCATTTGGAATCAGGAGCTCTAACCTTAACTTTCCTCTCCACTTGGACATCTGAATTCTTTGTCAACCTATTTGCATTTAGCCAAATACATTTCAAAGCTCTTTGGTACGCATTGCCTAATTGGATCTGCACACTGAGTGAGTTGGCAGAAAGGGGTTGTTTGCACGAGCACAACCTCACATACTTGGAACAACAGTGCCTTAGAGAAAACCTCTATGGATTACATCACAAATCACTGACAAAGATTAGAGCCCCTGATGCCGCCTCCATTCCCTGCCTCTGATGATACCTTTGCCCTTTGTATGAGGCCTCTTTTTTGAAAAAAGACCCCAGAGCAGCACCTTCAGGCAGAGGTTCCTGTTGAAAGCAGTGAACTACATGCTCACAGACGGCCCTCCGAAACCCTCAGAAGCCAAGCACTTTAATCTCAAGCACCAAAGGACCTGCATCTTCCCAGAGCAAGGAAAGAACCAGTGTGCCAGCTTTTTGCTTTCCTTCCCCCACGCCTGTGAGGGGGTGAGGAGGCGACTCTGAGCTGTCCAGGAGGAGGGATTTTGCCTAAAAATAGCCTTAGCGTGTGGCTCAGCCCCTAGTGGTACCCAGGACTGGGGAAGGGAGGGGGAGGCTCAGGAGCTGTCGCCAGACTGGTTGCCATGGAAATGAGAGAGGAGCAGGGGAACCTGGGAAGTAGGGATGACACAGATACCAAGTCCTAGGCAGAGCTGCCGCTACATTTAGGAGAAACAGCAGTGTCTGCGGCTCCCACTGGCCAAAGGGAGCCCATGGGGGGGCAGTGTCAGGGGCGTGGGCACCACCCACCCACCAAGGGTCTCTGCTGCCGGCCACTCTCCTCTGCACACGCTGTGAGTTGAGTTGTGGGGGACTTGGGGTTTGGGGCCCCTATTTCCAAGGCAAGTGTGGGTTTGGGAGGAGCTGGTTCCTGAGAGAGTTTTCACCAGATCCCTTTCAACAAAATAAACCCCTGTCGCCCATATTCTCTAGAGAGAAGAAGGGGATCTGGGGATATGTGGTACTAAGGTCATGGCATGCACAAGAAGTAAGGAGTAGACTGGAGAAACTGAAATCAGTGGAGAGAAGAGGTGGAAATCAAATCCTTGATCTTTAGAGACAACAATTTCACACTTTCTCTTCCTCATGAGGAAAAAAAAAACAGCCCCTCATTCAGAAAGACAGGAGATAGGATACTATCAAAAGAAAGCTCACCTAGATCCTTGGGACAAGGGGACGCAAGAGAGTACTGGTAGTGATCCGTCATTAGGGTCTCTTCTACATCCTTGGGCAGAGATGGAGGTCAGATTACCTAAGACCCTGAGAGAATGCCTGAAAGCCTGCCAAGATCTAAAGATGAGGTACATCCAGCCTGGTGTACTTTGCTGCGTGACACGGGGGTCCCTGGGCTACACAGAGGGGGGAGAAGCATGTTGTTCAGGAGACAGCATGACACTGATCTACCACTGCAACCCTGAAGGGACCTTCTGTCTCCTGAATCCGGGGAAAATAATTACAGGGGTGGTCACTGTGCTCATTTTGGTTTCTTCCCCTGCCCTTTGCCCCAACACACACACACACACACACACACACACACACACACACACACAATTACAATATTTTTCCTCCAGAATTTAAAGTCTAGAGTACTGGGTCTGGAGTTACATATCCAGACAGGTTCTCCCCAGGACCTGGTCACATATCCAGGCCATCTGTGATCCTTATGTTACACACTCCTATTCCCTTTCCCGACAACCAGAACAGAACAATTTACAGGTGAAGGCGGGGGGGGGGGAGACAGACAGAGATGTGAGGGGCACACGGCGCCTGGGGGGAAGGTGGATGGATCCTAAATCCTTATTCTAGACCTTGTTTTGTGTGGTCGACATTTCTTAGTGGACCCTGGGTGTCTAATCAAGGACCCTCAAGACTGAAGCTCAGAGACCTTCTCTGAATGAAGATTTTGAAGCAAAATCAGGTAGGTTTCTGGCTTCTTGTGGAATATGGGCTTGGCTTGGATCATGACCTTTGGTGCTTATGGCAGGTATGATAGAGCTGGCATTAGGGTATGGAGGGGAAGTAGAGGAAGCTGGGGAGAATGAACAGCAAGGGGTGGGGAAATAGATGAGGGGCTTGGCTTCACCTGGTCTGATTTCATCTCTCTTGAAAAACAGGGTACTAGAGTATACAAGCCTAACGTCTGGTGACACCTAGGTGTGCTTTACTCAGGCTATTTGCAAGGATCTCCTATTTCCTTGTCCCTGAACCCCATTTTCAGGCTCTTTGGGGGAAATAATGGCCCACGCCAAGACAGCCCTGATCACCGGCCAAACCTCCAGGATTCCTAGTAGAAATGTGCTAACATGGGAGTAGTCACCTCTTGAATACTTGACTTTTCTTCTTTTTTTTCTCTCCAATCTTGGGGCTTGACCCCTGGGCCGGGGCTCTGTCCTTGAGCTTCTTTTGCCCAAGACTAGTGCTCTGCCACTAGAGGAGGCATCACTTCTGGCGTTTCTGGGTAGTTTATATTGAAAGTAAGAATTTCATGGACTTTCCTGCTCAGGCTAGCTTTGAACTAGGATGCTTAGATCTCAGCTTCCTGAATAGCTAGGATTATAGACGTGAGCCACTGGTGCCCAGCTCACACTGGCCTTGTTTCACGTCACTTTTCCTTCTCCTTAGTAAGTGTGTTCTGGAGCAACGATGTTGAAGGGTGTGGAGAGAGGGAAGTGGGGAGGGGGCCTGGGTGTGTGTGTGTGTGTGTGTGTGTGTGTGTGTGTGTGTGCGTGAGTCTTGGGGTAGACCCCCAAACGTCCTTTAGGTGGAATGACCGGAGCCGAGTCCTGGGATGGGGGCTGTGGACTGCTAGCCAGGGAGTTAGGCGTCCCTTGCAAAACCACTCACTGGACACACGTTTATTAAGCCCCCTTAGGATCTCCACCCTCGACTCCACCCAGGCACCCGGCGCGTAGCTGGGTGTGGGGTGGGGGGACGGGCGGTGGCAGCCAGGGTGGCTGGCGGTGTCCCTCCCCCCCCACCCCCGCCCAGGCACGCGCGCACCACGCGTGTCCGGACGCAGCCATGGCGCAGGAGAACACGGCCTTCTCTCCGGGGCCGGAGGAGCCGCCGCGGCGCCGGGGCCGCCAGCGCTACGTGGAGAAGGACGGCCGGTGCAACGTGCAGCAGGGCAACGTGCGCGAGACGTACCGCTACCTGACCGACCTGTTCACCACGCTGGTGGACCTGCAGTGGCGCCTCAGCCTGCTCTTCTTCGTGCTGGCCTACGCGCTCACCTGGCTCTTCTTCGGCGCCATCTGGTGGCTGATCGCCTACGGCCGCGGCGACCTGGAGCACCTGGAGGACACGGCGTGGACCCCGTGCGTCAACAACCTCAACGGCTTCGTGGCCGCCTTCCTCTTCTCCATCGAGACCGAGACCACCATTGGCTACGGGCACCGCGTCATCACCGACCAGTGCCCCGAGGGCATCGTGCTGCTGCTGCTGCAGGCCATCCTGGGCTCCATGGTGAACGCCTTCATGGTGGGCTGCATGTTCGTCAAGATCTCGCAGCCCAACAAGCGCGCCGCCACGCTCGTCTTCTCCTCGCACGCCGTGGTGTCCCTGCGCGACGGCCGCCTCTGCCTCATGTTCCGCGTGGGCGACCTGCGCTCCTCGCACATCGTCGAGGCTTCCATCCGTGCCAAGCTCATCCGCTCCCGCCAGACCCTCGAGGGCGAGTTCATCCCGCTGCACCAGACCGACCTCAGCGTGGGCTTCGACACGGGCGACGATCGCCTCTTCCTCGTCTCGCCGCTCGTCATCAGCCACGAAATCGACGCCGCCAGCCCCTTCTGGGAGGCATCGCGCCGCGCCCTCGAGAGGGATGACTTCGAGATCGTTGTCATCCTGGAGGGCATGGTGGAAGCCACAGGTGCGCCCCCCCCCCACCCTCAGCAGGGGCATGGGAACTGGGCGGAGAGGGGGGCGGGAAACAAAACTGAGAGGGGCCAGGAGAGGGGCGGGAGGATGGGTGGAGGGAAAGACTGCGGTTGGGGCTCACGCCTGTAATCCTGGCTATTCTGGAGGCTGAGATCCCAGGAAAATCCAGGAGACTCTTACCTCTAACTACGGAAAAGCCAAAAGTGGAGCGGTGACTCAGAGTGGTAGCTAGCTAGCCGTGAGCACAAATGCTCAGGGGGCAGTGAGCAGGCCCTGAGGTTAAGCCCCAGAGTGCACATACACACACACACACACACACACACACACACACACACACACACACACACACACACACACACACACACACCACTGAGGTGGAATCAGAGATGTGGAAATGAGACATGAACAAGAGCAGAGGACCAAGGAAAGACTTAGAGGAACTCTCCAAAATGGCGCTAGCTGAGACCCTTGGTTAAGAGGTAGGTCATTTAGAATAAGGAGAGGAAGAAGAATCGTTGACGCAGGAGCTTTACCTCAGGTGAGGCAATCTCAAAGCAAGTTGCAATTCTGAGTTCATTTAATCTTAGCAGTCCAGTCCCACCTCTGAAGGTAACTTATTTTGCTCATTTTTCAGGGATGTGATAGCCTCAAGGAATTAAGTACATTGCCCTCTGTTGTTAGCTAATAGGTAGCTGTGCCTGGATTGGACACAAGAGGTCTAGCTTCAATGTTCAGTGGTCCAGAGCTGGAACAAAGGCTTAGGTTCTGGGATTTTCTTGTGGCCCAGAAGTCTAAGCCCCTGGATTTGGGGGAATGGTTCTGGGATTTGAAGTCAAGGCCTCACACTTTCTAGGTAGGTGTTTTACTGCTTGAACCCATGCCCCCCCCCCCATACATCCCTAAGTCCCTGGAATTCGATGTGACGATTTTACATGACCTGAGTTTCTCCTAGGAGAGAAACTTCAAGGGGAAATTGATATTGGGTCTTCTGCCTGTTCTTCCATCCATCAAATTCTGTTTCACTGACAAGAGAAATGATATCACCATTTCTAGTCACCACTCCACTCCTGAGGAACTGATAACTCATATGTGATGTCAGTACCTCCAACTTGGGCCTACACAGTGAAGGGTTTGGAGCAAGTAGGAAAAGACAAATGCAGAAGCAGACCCAGAACCTACTGGCTGGATGAGGGTAAGGAAAATGAAGGTGGAGCCCAAAGGCCACTAGGGGGTGCTGCAGCTGCTGCCACTGATGGACAGCTCTGCCTGTAGTCTTCCCTGGCCCCATCAAGCTGAACCTGCACTGTCACCCCACACCTCCCTCCATGTTCCCATTCCTCCATTATTTTGGGTTCTCCTTCCTTTCTCGCCTCCTGAGTAGCAGGGATTACAGATATGAGCCACTGGCAGCTGGCTCTGCCTCACTCTCCTTTCCATTTGTACCAGGCACTCCTCTACGGTGACCCTTGCTTCTCTTCTTCCCTCATCCATGCATGATACTTCCTATTCCAGCCTTCACCGGGATGCCTCAGGCAGACTTTCCATGATAGCATCAGTTTCTGCCTAGCTAATGTTCACTCTTCCTTTCCTCCTAGTTCTGAGATGGATTTTAATTGGGGAGGGACCTTAGGATAGGAGAAGATGGTCGGCCCTTTGGGGGAGAAAGATGTATAGTAACCCAACAGGAAAAACAAGGCACAGGCCCCAGGGCATGGAGGACTACATTAGGAGTCAATGGAGAAGATGGAGCTTGTCTGATTTTTCTAGAGATAAAGTTGGTAAGGATGGTAATATTTTGGGATCCAGAATGCTTTTGAAAAGGAAGAATAATGAGCCAAAACCCCAACAAGATGACATTTAAAAGGAATAAATATAAAATTCTACATTTAGCTTTAAAAAAAAAACACTTATGTAAGCACAGCATGGAAGAGCTCTGTTGAGAAAGAAAAAAAAACTGGAGGATTTAGTTGGCCACAGGCTT
The DNA here is from genome assembly GCF_031878675.1 of Megascapheus bottae. Classification (NCBI taxonomy): domain Eukaryota; kingdom Metazoa; phylum Chordata; class Mammalia; order Rodentia; family Geomyidae; genus Megascapheus; species Megascapheus bottae. The sequence goes on along the minus strand of NC_143518.1, from coordinate 35,423,944 downwards.
TATGTAGCAATGTGATGCAACTTCCCAAAACATTTATGTAATCATAGGCCTGTAAGGTAAAGCATCCTGAGAAGAAGCAAGAGATAATGAGTCCTCTTTTAAGCATAGATTGGACCACAACTAGAACATTTCAAGGGTCTTCCTTGGACATTCCGGCTTGTAATTAGGCAAGTAAAAATTGAGAAGCCAGATCCAGTGAAGAATGATCAGGGACTTTCTGTCTAAAGGAAAGACCTGAGGTAACCTAGGTCTACTATTTTCAGATGGGCAAAGGTGTGTCTAGTGGAATGAAAGCTCCAAGTGGAAGTCCCGAAGGGGCAGTGTTTACTTTTCATAAAGAACAACCCAGCTATTAGAGCCATCACACAAACGAGTGAGATCCTTATGAGGTGGTGAGAGTTCAGTCCTAGAAAGTAACCAGATACAAGGGAGCTAGCTGCTCATGGTTTGGGACTGCTCTGTGGGGAACCTTATGGGGAGTAAGAATTTGGACTGGATGATCCCTAAGGTTAGTTTCCAGGTTAAGTTTGTCTAAGGAGAGGAGGGGAAGTGTGGCTTGGCAAATGGAGAAGAGGAAAAGGAACTGGGCCAGAGCAGAAGTTCAGATGGGGGAATAGGCTAGACTACAGAAAGGTGGGAGCCCTTGGGGAGAAGTGGAGGAAAGTGTGCTGGAAACAGGGTTGTGGGGGTGAGCAGGAAGCCTGGGTCTAGGATCCCCTCGACCTGTGCTCCCCTCTTCCAGGAATGACATGTCAAGCTCGGAGCTCCTACCTGGTGGATGAGGTGCTGTGGGGCCACCGCTTCACCTCCGTGCTCACCCTGGAAGATGGCTTCTATGAGGTGGACTATGCCAGCTTCCATGAGACCTTTGAGGTGCCCACACCCTCATGCAGCGCCCGGGAGTTGGCAGAGGCAGCAGCCCGTCTCGATGCCCATCTCTACTGGTCCATCCCCAGCAGGTTGGATGAGAAGGTGGAGGAGGAAGGGACAGGGGAGGGGGCAGGTGGGGAAGCTGAGGGTGACAAGGAGCAGAATGGCTGCCTGCCTCCCCCAGAGAGTGAGTCCAAAGTGTGACCGGTTTTGTCCAGACCCTTGTGGCAGACTGGGGGCAGATGCAGGTACATGGGCAGCTGAACAGTGGAGGTGGAAGAGGAGTCAGGCAAGGGAATATGTGCAAACTGGAGAAGCCCTTTAAATCTAAGATCCAGTAGGGAAGGGAGAGGTCCCAATTTCAGGAAAATGGAGGGTGGGGATAGATGAGCTTACCAAGTCTATCTGACCATCACACCTCTTAAGGGGTGCCTGGATCCACAGAAGGATGGATTTATGGGAATAGGATGGAAAGGTGGGGCAGGAAGAAACAGTTTATGGACAGGTAAATGGCCCAATGGACAGTTTAGTGCTCTCAGCACTGCCACTACCCATAGCACACCCTTGTGCAAATTCAAAATGGCATCTGGCATCCTTCCCCTACAACCTCAAAGCAGGGTGCATGGTTTGGCGAACAGTGTGAGAGTTTGATGGCAGTCCCTGCCTGCCTCCTCAGCTAGTTTACCTGCGTATGGCACACCTGTCTCACTGGACACAGTGGCACAAGCTGAACCAGAAGGAAGAGAGCAGGTTAGGTGAAGGTGAGTACAGATGAGGAAGGTGGGCTCCTAGCTCCTTCCTCCCATCGGCAGCTTAGCGAGGTGGGAGGGTGAGGGGGGAATAGAGGGCTTCAGGACAGCTCAGCACAGTACCATGGCCTTTGTCCTCACTGGATAGGGAAACACTGTATGGACAGATGCTGGAGCTGGGGCCCTGGAACAGGCCTGGGAAGGAGACCCAGAGATGGCTGTTTTGTGACAGCAAAAAGGAAGAAAGGCTCATGAAGCAGAAGAAAGGCCAGGAGCACCTTACAAAGCAAGTTCAAGGGAGTGAGGGCATGAAGGCTCTGAGATTGTCCTTAGGGCATAGAGTTGGCGTTAACAGAATCATTAATTGGCTGCCAGGAACAGTAGGCATTCAAAGACCTGGTTCCATCACTGAAACACAGGGCACAAGGGAAAAACAGGATATAGCTGACAACAGGATATAGCTTGCATAGTTCACATGAAGGACTCATGCAATCTGGGATGGGGTGAAGCAGCTAATCAGGATTGAGTAAGGCAGAGGGAATGGTGAGAGCCTAAAGTTGAAAAACATCCCAATCACCTGGAAGACTTGTTAAAATGCAGAGTGCTGGGGCTCTCTCCCAGGTTTCTGACTCAATAGACCTGGGATACAAACCAAAACTTTGCATGTCTAACATCTCAGGTTATGCTGACATAGCAGGTCTGGGACCACACTGTGGTGGGATGTAGAAACTGAGAAGTATTTGAAGAGAAGCTGGAGACCCTCAGAGAGCAGAGAGAAATGTGAAGGGAGAGTAGAGAACATATATGGGACAGGAGATGTGAGTCTCAGCTGAAGAAGTTTTAACTGTGGGTCCAAGAAACTCAGCTGTCACTGGAAACCAGCCAGAGACAAGCTGAGATGGTATGTAAGGAGATATGTTGGCAAGGAAAGTTGAGGTAGTTTGGTCTTTGGGGCACTTCCTGAGGAGCTAATGGGGAGTTAGTGTGATAAAAACTTGAATGGCCAAGAATCGGATCTCTTGTAAGAGGTTAGGAGACAGAATTCACTATGGGAGTAAACGAATCCAAATACAAGGGTGTCTCTACTGGGTCAGGGCCCCCAGAAGAAGCTTTTTCCTATGCCATCTGCACTCTGTGCTGGCCTCATCCCAGTCAGCTCAGGATGAGAGCCATAACCCTCAAGGGTCCAGAGGCTGGCTTCCTGAAGCAGAGTATAGGCCAGGCAAGTATGCTTTCTGACAGAGCCAGCCACAGTGGCTGAGGGTCAACTTAGCCTGGGCCATAGATATACCTGCTCCTGCTCCTGAGTACAAGTTTGAGTCCCCTGGAAGTAAGCAGGGACCTAGGCTTCTCACCCCCAACCTATTGGGCCCTGTCCCTCCTGGAAGCAGGAAAAGCCATAGCAGAGGGAGCCCACCCTAGTTTGCATTCACTCAGAGAGGACCTAAGCAAGCCTCAGCCTCTTCCCTTCAACCTAGAAACGTTGTCTTTGCCTCAGACGTCAGGGCTCACCTGGGTCACCTTCAGTGGAGGATGAGGTTCCTGAACACTGATGCCAGATGTTGGAGTGGAGCACAGGCACAATCGGGGTTTCATTTAGAAAAACAGAGAGTCTGGACAAGAGGGATGGGCTGTTCATGTCCACACTCCCATGACAGCACTGAATTCAGTGCAATGGAGCAGAGAAACTGAGGCTAGAAGAAGCCCCCTGTTGCCTCTGGAAGGCAGAGGTGCCACTACACCTGTCCTCACACTGTCACCACTCAGGGTACCACAGTACAGTGCAGTCAGGAGACCTGGGTTCTAGTACAGTTTCTTGACTCATTATCTCTGTGACTCAGCAAGCCACATCACTTCTCTGGGCCTCAGTTTCCTCATCTGTTAAAAAAAATGACATTTGGTGACTGAGTAATGCTCAATAAATGTTAAATAACTGGATCACAGTAGGCTGAATGGCTCTTAAAAGTGCAGGACAGCTAATTGTAGGAGCATAGACTCCTCAGGCAAAAGGGTGTGGCTAGGCTGGGCATGGGGGAGCTGTGGGGAGCTGGTGAGCAGGTGCAGCAGCTCTGTGGACACAGCAGATACAAGCCCTTCTCTCTGCCACCCAGATGGCTTTGTGGGGCTCTTATTCTGCTGCTGTCAGTAAGAATAATTAAGGTCAGGAGGATAAAGGCTGAGGCCCCAGGGCCTGGTGGGAAGAGTCTGGTCCTGCCTGCCAAGAAGAGACAGGTAGAGGTGTGGCCAGGTCCCAGGGAAACTCAGAAAGGGCACTGCCCTGGAAGCCCTAGACTTACAGCACAAAGGCTGCGGAGAGGAGCCCCTGCTCAGCTGGGACTCCCCCACTCTTCCTGGGATCCCCTCCCCAGGCAGGAGCTCCATTAGGAGTTGGCCCAGCACTGACAGTTCAGGCAGCAGATGGGACCCAGGAGTCCCCCCCTGGAGTGGGTGGCAAGGCCCACAGAGGCCAGATGGTATGTATAGTGGGAAGAGAGGCTTGTATTGTTGGAATAGGTTGTCAATCCCAAACAATCTCCCCTTTACGCTCTCCCCCAGCCTTTTACAGCCTGCTGGCTGGGGAAGACACAACCAGACCTGGATTTTAGAAAACCACTTTATTCACATTTTAGAAAAACTAGTTGGAGGACAAGGAATAGCCTTCCTATAGGATGGGTATGAGACCAAGAACAGGCCAGAGGAAGAGCTCTGGGAGGGAAGACATTGGGGAATGGGGGGGGGGGGTTCTTCCTCTCTGGATGGGGCTAGGACAAATAAATTAAACAACAGTAACAGAGGGAGAGAAGCTGGCTGGAAGACAGTCAACACCTGTGGGAAATGGAGAGCGCATGGAGTAGGTTAAGGAGAGAGCTGAGTAGGGCACCCCCTTTGCCCTCATGCTGTTAACAGCCCTGCAGGGCTAAAGCTGGCTGCCCATCTTCCAGGTGCAGAGCAGCTCAGCTCCTCAGCTCAGCACAGGGAAGCCCGAGGAAGACAAGGCTGAGGGTTCTCGTCCCTCACCTGGGAAGGGAGGGATCACCGTTTCCGTAGCCTCTTCATGAAACAGCAGGTGATGGTGGCAAGGACGCTGGCGCCAGTGACCAGGGCCACCCCTGTACCCACCAACAGGGGGACAAGTAGGGTGTCCAGAGCTGGGGGAGAGAGGAAGGCTGGTTCAGAGAGAGTGCCACCATATGACACCTGCTGTCACACTTGTCCCCAGGCCCTCCTCCACAGGCAGTCCTCCCTGCCCATCCCTGCCTTCTCAGCACTCAGATGCTCATCTGTACCACAAAACACATGCACACTGAGGGGCTCTTTCTGTGAAGAGAGAGAGGGTGGCAAGAGAGGCTGGGAAGGGGACAACAAGGCAGGGAAAAGCAGATGGAGAGCGGAGAGTCACTTACCATGCATGTAGGGGTAGACTGTGACAGGCCCGGAACGGGCACTGCCCGCCTGGTACCAGCTGTAGTCGGCATGCTGCACCCAGGCGCTGGGGGTACAGTGGTACACGCCTTCGTCCTCAGGCCCCAAGCTGTGCAATCTCAGCCGATGACTCCTGGGCCCCACCAGCTCTACACTGACAGGGCCTCCTCCAGGCCGGTCTCCTAGCTCTGCTACACCATCCTGGCCTACTCCACCCACCAGCTGGGCAGGGGCTGAGCTCAGGTGCCCCTCCTCCAGTCGTTCTACCCACCAGCTGGCAGCCAACCGCAGCCCTGGGGGGCCACCCCGCACAGAGATGTTACACAACAGGGAGGCAGTCTCCCCACGGTACACCGCACCCCCTGCCAGCCACGCCACGGCCTCCAGCACCACACCTGCAGAGAAAGGATATGGAGAGAAAAGATGACATACCAGGGATCATGGAATCAGGAAAAGAGCTTTGCAAGCCCTGAAACCTATCAGGGCCCCCCACCCTCTTACCTTCCTCCCGCACATGCACAGGGAGGGGTCGAGAGCGGGCACTGGCAGCTTCACGAAGCCGGGTCCCAGATCCTCGAACATAAGCTTTAGCCAGGCAGCGGTAGGTGCCTGCATCCCCTGGCCTGGCAGCCTCCATCCGTAGCCGGTAGGTTCTGGATGCCACCTTCTCCATGGCAATATGACGGCCCTCATAGCCAGGGCCCAGACTACCTACACCCTCCGTGTCCAGCTGGGCTACCAGGCGGCCAGGCCCAGGTGCCCCTGCCGGTGCCATCTCCCAGCCCACAGAGTAAGCAGCATGACGGCCTGCTGGGGGCAGTGCCCCTGACACATTGCACAGCAGTTCCAGAGGCTCCCCTGGGCCAATCCGCCGTTCGCCAGGCCCCACCGTCACCGCCAGCTGGCTGGCTGAAACACAGGAGGAGGGAGGGGGTCACCGAAGGAGGGACCCAGGTGTCTGATTTCCTGCCACTTGCAATGTCTTCCTTGACAGCAGCCATCTCCTGTCTTCTTACCACACCCTCCCCCCCACACACACACACTCAGTCCCCAGGCAGAGAACACCAGTCATGGGTAGAGAGGGGAGAATACCAACAGAGCTGCCCAGTCTATGGAAACGAGTTCCCAGGAGTGAGACTAGTGCCCACGGTGCCCACTGAGCCAGCCCCCTCCCACAGAGGGCTGCGTGGCACTCACACAGCGTCTGCACATCCACATGAGCCAGGACAGCCCTCTTCTCTGCAATCTGGGCCCAGCTGCCATCAGGATCCTGTATCCACTCCGCAGCAGTGCAGTGGTAGGTGCCCGCGTCTGTAGCCTGGGCCCCCCCCACCACCATGCGGTAGCGGTTGGTTCCTTCCTTGCCCAGCCGCAGCTCTCCAGCAGCCAGCCGCTCAACATAGGGAGCGCCGGCCTCCACAGCCAAGTCAGACCGCAGGCCCACCACTTCCTGCAGAGTTGCTCGCCCCACTGGGGCCTCAGGCACAGCTCGCCCAAAAGACACGGCCAGGTGGGTGTGCTCCTGTGTGCTTGTCTGCGCTAGGCAGCCCAGTGCCAGCTCCTGGCCCTCGTGGACTGTCAGGCGTGGGGGGGATGTTGCAGCCTGGCGGCCTCGGGGTCCTGGAGGAGCAGCAGACACCTGCAGCATATCTGGAAGAACTGGAGAAAACAGGTGGAGTGAGGGAGGGCGGGGAGCTGATGGTCTTTTGTTAACTTTTTCCGGTGAACAATCTACTTCCCTAAACAGACTAGGAGCTCCTGGAGGGCACAGATTGCATGTGGTATTACTTCTTCTGCAACTCAGTGGTGCCAAGCACAGTGCCAGGCACACCAAGGCGCTCAATAAATACTTGTTGAATCCCACAGAATCAGCCCATTGCCTCTTCCTTATGTTTGAGACAGCCTTGTTTGAAATACACTCAGTCAAGAAGCCGTCTTCCTTCTGGAAACACCAAGACCTCGTGAGAAAGTCGTGAGGTCTACTTTGTCCCCTAACTCTCCCCAGATCTTAAGCCCCCCATGAATAGAATCCACTCCATTCATCAGATTTCCAGTTCAGTCTGGGAATGGAGAGGACATTGAATAGACAAGCATCCTTCCCATTTTCCCAAGAGAGATCCTGATACAAGAAGAGCAATGGAGTAGCTGGGAATGTGGCCTAGAGGTAGAGTGCTTGCCTAGCATGCATGAAGCTCTGGGTTCAATTCTTCAGTACCACATACACAGAAAAAGCCAGCAGTGGCGTGGTGGCTCAAGTGGTAGAGTGCTAGCCTTGAGCCAAAGACGCTCAGGGACAGTGCCCAGGCCCTGAGTTTAAGCCCCAGGACTGGCAAAAAAAAAAAAAAAAAAGAAGAGGGGCCGGGAGCTTGGCCTAATGGTAGAGTCCTTTCCTAGCATGCACGAAGACCCAGGTTCGTTTCCTCGGTACCACATGCATAGAAAGAGCCAGAAGTGGTGCTATGGCTCAAGTGGTAGAGCTCTAGCCTTGAGAAAGCCCAAGGACAGCACTCAGGCCCTGAGTTCAAGCCCCAGGACTGGCAAAAAAAAAAGAGAGAGAGACGAGCAATGGACTGTACCAGAGATCTGAGTTCAACCCCATGCTAGGCACTTGACTCTCCAGGTGACTGAGACAACACCTTGAGCTTCAAGTTCCTCAACAGCTAAATGTGAGGGAGGGATACATAAGTAATGCCGTCCCACCCCCCACACAAACACACACACACACACACACACACACAAGATCTCCTGCCCTGACGTGGGTGTGGCCCCACTGCAATCCAGGGTCCAGTACCTCTCAGTTCCACCTTGCCACTGTAGCTTCCAAGGTAGCGGGTATCCGTGGAGGGAGTGTAGCACTCATAAATGCCAGCATCTTGAGCCTGCAGGCGTGTAATCTTGAGGACCGCAGCATCACCCTGTAGACGCTGTACCTGCACCTCACCAGCAATCACTCGGGGTCCAAAGATAGCATAGGAGAACTGGGGATCCCTAGTACTGATGATGCCCAGAGCTGCTTCTGGCGCCTCAGGCCTGTACAGGAACCACTCAAAGTCTTGCTGGGCAGAGCCCTCGTAGCCACTCACATTGCAGGAGATGGTGACGGCTGTGCCAGCCACACGGTACAGAGGTCCCTTGGGGACTAGCACCTCCCGAGCATAGCAACTGACTCCTGCAGGGAAAGGCAAAAAGAGTTCAAGGTGTTTTGGCTTCTAAACCCATGCTCAATACCACCAGACTATTCTGGACTCGTGTCTTTGGAAAGAAGGGAAACCTAGAAGAGCTAAGCCCTGTTTTGAGAATACACAAGGCATGCTGGGACCTCAGGCACCTGGGTATCCAGAAGATGGCATAGGCCCCGGTTTGCCTCTGAACCTAGCACTTTGTGTAAAAAACAAATTACATCCTAATTTCACCTGGATTCCTACTACATCTTCGCCTACCCCATTCCCTCCTCCACATCTGTCATCCCTTCATTGGGGCTCAGTGAGCCTGCAGTTAGGAGATTCTTAGACCTCCTTTGCTGGAGTGGAGATGGTAAATCTTATTCAGCAGGGCTCACTGGCTTAGCTGTGTCACCTGGGCCAGACAATGGAGCCGGCGGCCCGCTCTGGACAGGGCACCAGCGCAGTCTATGGTGTCTAGACAATGCCCTCCCCGCTCCAGCTGTGCCATGAGCTCACTGCTTCTCTCACTCCACAGGGCTGCACAGGCAGCTGGAGCTTCTGGGGGCAAGAACCAGGCTCTGCCCTGGCCTGGGGTTAGACAACCTCTCCCTCCCCTATCCACCTCCAGGCCTACCAGCCTTTGGGCACAGCTGGTGGAGAGCCCCATCATTTGCATAAAGTTCCTTTTCTACAGAGAGGCAGCAAGCCTCCAGCTGGCCCTTCCTCTCACTTTCATTTTCATCTCCACTCCAGCTCCAGCCCCAGCACATTTGCCCTGGGCCTTGGAGGGCTCAGCCTCTTCCTTCTCTCTATCCTTCCACTAGATTAGATCACAGAACCCCAGAACATAAAGAAGGCTACGCCTGCCCCTTTCCCCATCTTACACCAGACGTGAAATGTTTTTGGCCAAGATCTAGTTATTCCTGAGGCCTCGCACGCACTCCACTGGAGTACAACATCAGAGAGGGAATCTCATAGGGAGGTCTGAGGTACTGACCTCAGGGAACTACCCGTAGGCTTCATTACCCATCTTTCTCTCCCCTAGTCTAGGGAAGAACTCACAGTCCTTTAAGCAGGGCAGGGGCTGGGAGTTGGGATTTTTCTGGCTCCACCCCTACCCCCAGCACTTTAGCCTGCGATTAGTACTTTCTGCTCCCAAGCCTCACTTTCAGCATTGGAGACCTGAATTTCCATCTGACTGTGAGTCAGTGTGTGATTCAGGGCCTCTGCTCTAGGCACGTTTCATAATCAAGGCGATAGCCAAACTGACACCTTCCATCTGCCTCGGGGCAGACTCTGCTCAGAAGACTCCCTCCCACCTTCCTGGCTCTACAATTGCTGATGCTTGGAGATCCCCATGGGAAAGTCAGCTCACAGCCCTGAGGAATAAGCCACCACACAGCGCTCTGGCAGGCCAGGCCCTTCCTGTGTGAGCAAAGACACCCGCTTTTTGATCAGGTCTGAGTTCAAATCCTAGCTCCAGCACTCATTAAATGTCCTCTCTTGGGCAGATTACCTCATTTTCCTCATCCATGAAATGAACGTCAGCGCTGTATGCAGTGCTCAGATCCCAGCAGGCTCCTCTTCCATCCCTGTGCACCACTCACCCCTCCCTTACCTCCTCTTGAGCTTCTCTCTGCGCCATGATGCCCACTGGGGAAAACCCAGCAAACACCAGGCAACCAGGCCCCATAGCTCCTTCCCATAGCACATCCCTCTACCTCTGGCCTAGAGCTCTTGTCCCAGCCCCAGGGGGGTTCAGGGACCTGCAGCAGGAAGATTCTGTTTGGCACTGGACCTCTGGTCTACAGAGGTGGCAGCTGGGGGAGATGGACACCCTGAGCCTCTGCCATGACTATAGATAACAGTTCTAGCTCCTCCATTGTCCCCCAATCTCCTCAAGTTGAACTCTTATTTTGAGGGTTTCAATCTCCTGACAACTGGCCTACCTGGAACATCTCCAGGCCACAAACAATTCCACTGTCACCACCCTCAGCCTCTGTGCAAGGCTGGCCCTAAACATTCTGCCACAGAGATCCCCCTCCCCATGAGAGACACAGGATGCGTCCAGATCCCGGGTTCTGGCTCCATGGAGCCTGGGTTCTTCTGAGCTAGGCTTAGGCTAGCAGGGTGTGACAAGCAGACAAGTGCCCTTTGGGAGAGGGGGCAAAAAGAGACTGGCCCAGGGTGGAGTTGGGGCTGAGAGAGGGAATCGTAGATGATGGAGCATATGGGGAACAATTAGGGGAGACTTACTTCAAAGACTGTGGGCAGAACCAGCCCCTGGGCCTCGGGCCAATTGTGGGGCAATTATGAAGACCGACGGGTAGGCACTGCCCACGCAGGGCAGGCACCCAAGGCCCAGCCTGGAGCTAAGTGTGGGGCAGAGGAGATCTCGTAGCGTTGGGGCACAGCGACCCCAGGCGCGGGCTGTGACGTCTGAGAAGAAGGCCCTGTGCCACAGGTCTGGCCGCGCTCGGGGCAGCACCTCGTCGGCGGTCCTCCCGGTGCGCTCGGGGTCTAGGGGCCCCACGCTCTCCAAGCCTGGCTCACGGGCGGCTGCACCGGCAGGTGGGGCGCCGAGCCCGGGGAGACTTGGGGACACACCTGGCTGGGGAGGGGGGGCCGAGGAGCCCCAAGATGCTGGCAAGGCGGGCTGGCTGCACGCCCGGTGGTAGGCACCTGCCTTGGCGGGGCCGGGGCCCGGGCCAGGGCCGGGCGGGGACGCGGCTTACCCAGCATTAGCAGCAGCAGCAGCGTCGGCGACGGCAGCGGCGTGGGGCCGGGGGCGCCCATCCTGCGCGGCCGGCTCTGGGGAGGCTCGGGGGGTGGCGCAGGCTCGGGGGGGCCAGGGGCGCATGCCCAGGTCGGGGGCAAGAAGCGGAGCGGCGAGGCGTGGACTCACGGAGCACCGCCGAGCGGGAGCCACCAGCTCTCCTCCCTCCTTCCCTCTCTTCCTCCTTCCCTCCTCCCGCGCCTTTCCCTCCCGCCCTCCGCAGTTCGGGAGACCATTCCCGCCGCGCCCCGGCCCTCGGCCCCGCCCACACCCCGGCGGGGCTCGCGGGCCCGCTAGACTCCAGCTCCGGCCCCGCCCCGTCTCGGCCCCGCCCAGGCCCCGCCCCGGCCCGGCTCGGCCCGCTAGACTCCAGCTCCGGGCCCCGCCCCCGAGGCCCCGCCCCCGAGGCCCCGCCCCCGAGGCCCCGCCCCGGGCCGGGCCGGGCCAGCCTCAGGCCTCCACCCTGGCCACCTTCGTCGACCTGGCCCGGGCTCAGCCCCCAGGCTCCCGCGAGGCCAGCTGACTACACCTGGCCTCCTGAGTGCACTCTGCTCCACACCTGCAGGCCTTCCCCCAGGAGCCAGGTGCCAAGCCGCAGGCACTGGTCAGATGACGGTCGCATGTATTCACAATCCAAATCTGTGCACGGACTGCTCAGTCCTCAAACCTTCTTGACTTGGAGAGGGGAGGAGGGCCGGACCCAGCAGTTCCTGGACATGAAGGGTTTGGGCCAAGGGGTCCTTCAAGCCCCCCTCAAGGTCACTAGAGACCTTGCTTGCTGTACTGCTGCAGGACAAAACCAAAGGCTAATTGGGTTAGGAAGGTGAGCAGTTCAGGAGTTATTTCCTGGCTGGGTGATTGTGATCCACTTGCTCAATTTCCTTCAAACTTTATTTATTCCTTACCCAATCTCCACCAATTGAACTGTGAAATCCTTGACATTTAAATGCTGATTAATTGAGGAAATGTATGTAATAAGTTTAGGGCAGCATAACTAATGTTAAATAGGAAATGGGATTGTTTCGTTTTCGAAGTATTATGTCATGTTTTCTAAGTTTTAATTTAGACCTGGGATGTAGGCAAAGGACACTGTGTCCAGTGAGAAGAAATGGACACAGCTGTCTGTTGGGAAGTGTGGAGTTTGGGCTAGCTGTGGGAGAATTGAAAGGGCATCCTTAGGTGCTCTTTCTCAGCACTGTAGAGCAGGTAGGAAGTAGGGTAAGACCAGAATGAGGCGAGGGACAGCCAGGCCTGCAAAGCTTAGGCTATCCAGATGGCTGTCATTGGGAGGTGACCTGGGAGACCATTTAGCAGCCTTCTGTCCTTTACCTGCCTTGTTCTTCCCCTCTACAACCCTCCCCACTTCCTACCTTCCACCTCCTCTTTTACAAAGAAAAAGAAACCAAGAGAAGTGGCTGAGGCCAGATGGGACCTGCTTTGACTTCCTGTTCTCAGAGGAGGTATTTGTAAAATTACCCCTCAAAGCCACATTCAGCCACCACAGAAAAATATTAAGAAGAATATTCAAGATCTGGGAGCAAGTCAGAAGTCCAGGCCTGGCCTCCCAGCACTGTTCAAAGAACAAGGGAACATGATACCAGTTGCTTCCCACCCTGACATATCACAACCCATCTATTTCTCTATTAGGGGTGGGGAGGAACCATTTTATTTTCCTGCTATGGACATTTGGATATTTATTTATTCATTATTTTGGTCAGTCATGGGGCTTGAACTCTGGGCCTGGGCATTGCCTTTGAGCTCTTCAGTTCAAGGCTAGTGCTCTACCACTTGGGCCACAGGGCCACTTCCAGTTTTCTTGTGATTATTTAAAGATAAGAGTCTCACGGTCTTTTGTGCCCGGGCTGGCTTTGAACCATGATCCTCAGATCTTAGCCTCCTGAGTAGGTAGGATTATAGATATGAGCCACGGGCATCCAGCTTACATTTGGATATTTATAAACATAATTTACAGGCCATGCAAAATTATCAGTGCAGGCAGATGGGCCACTGGCAGTCAGAAAAACAAAGAGACTTGCATGTGAGTCTGTCCATTCACAAGCCTTATATGGCCCACGGGACAGATGTTCATCACCCCTGCATCATCAACAGGCCTCTAGCCATGTGAAAATGAAGTCACAAGGGAGATATCTGGTTGAAAAGCATTCTCTCTTTAGTTGGAGTTGTGTGGACTGAACACCTTCCTGATGCCTGAGGCCTGAGAGACGTTAACAGTTGTCATCATAATCACAGAAGCCATTCATAGGATGCTTACACAGTGCGGCCTGTTTGGATGTTACAGTCTATTTTACAGGAGAATGAAGTCATTTAACAGAAGAGAAACAAGAGGTTCCAAATGGTTAAATATCTTGCCCTAGGCTGCACAAATTTTAAGTGGTCCAGGTGTAACTTGAGTCCAGAATTCCCTGTGTTGGCTACTGTTTCTTCTCCCACGCCCCTCCACCCTGTAAAGTCACTCACACAGTGCATACTGATGAGGCTAGGCCTTGTACTAGGCACGGGTAGACAAGGCCAGCATGCTTTGCTTCCCTCAGGCCGTAGTCATTGTGCTAAGGGAGACAGATGGTAACTAAGTAATTCCCAGCCTTCATAAGAGGGACCCTACCTTACTTTGTGGCTAGGGCTGAGAACAAGGAGATGGAAGATAGAGTCTGAGGATGAGGGCTGATGTCTCCAAAAGGGTTGAGATCTTAGAAATATGTAATTTCTTCAACAAGCCCCTCCCCAAGTGAATTTGTGAATTCCCAAATGACCAGCAGAGGGCACTCAAAGTACAGAACTGACTCACCCTATAACTGCTTATGTAATTAGGAAAATGGGAGGAGGAAGCACGTGGCTTGTCACACACATGTGCCCAGTGAAGTGGAGAGAGGCATCACAGAGAAAGACACCCTCACAGCCAATCCTCACCCACTTTCTACAGAGAAGGACTGTATCCATCATGAAGCCTGGAGGACATGCTTACCACACCCATTAAAAAAATAGGCTCCCCTCACCCCTAAGCTGGTGCCTTGGGATAGAGTGAGCAGTAAAAGGAGAAAGGGAGCCTCTCCATGAGCCTCAAGGTCACTTTGAGATGTGGAGGACAAGGTCTGGGATTGTGAGAAGACATAGATACTGTAGTGACTGTAGCACCAGGCTGGACTGTCACCATCCCATCTCTGGCTTCCCACCTTCTGCATAATACCAGCTGTGGCCCTACATCAGACACCAGACTTGTTCCACGTGCTGATTTAACTCATTTCACCTCCAGATGACATATGTACAAGGCACCTAGGTAGCCCCTGAAGTGTTATGGGTATCATTAAAAATAATTACAAGCTGCCCTAAAGCGGTTTATAATCTGGCTGAGGTGTGACACACTTTCAGTCACAACCAAAGAGATGTGGCTTTCAGAAAAGAGAACAAAGGCAGGACCATTTAACTATTCTGACCTGAGTACAGGATATGATCTTGTTTATCTCATGTATCCCTCTCAGAAAAGGGAGGGTTAATGGGTTTCTGTCCAGATTTGAATTTGAAACCCATGTCTATTCTGGGGCTTGAACTCAAACACTTGGCACTTATTTATTTATTTATTTATTATTTATTTTTTGCTCAAGTATTGCTCTCAGGTGGTAGAGCAATAGTGATTGGAGATAAGAGTCTCAGATTTCAGCCTTTGGAGAAGCTAAGATGGTTTCTTTTTTTCTTTTCTTTTCCTTCCTTCCTTCCTTCTTTCCTTTCTTTCTATCTATCTTTCTTTTTGCCAGTCCTAGGGCTTGAACTCAGGGCCTGGGCACTCTCCTTAGCTTTCTCAAGGCTAGCACCATACCATTTGAGCAACACTTTAGGCTTTTTCTATATATGTGGTTCCAAGAAGTTGAACTCAGGGCTTTGTGCATGCGAGGCTAGCACTCTACCACTAACCACACTCACAGCCCCACTAGAATGGTTTCTTAAGGCAAAAAATCCAGAAACATCCATCCCAGAACACACAAGCGCACATAGAGAGCTATAGACAGATCAACTACTGGGACAAAATAACAAACATGGAAGCCAGGAAGATCCACGGAGATGATGCAGGTAAAACATGTAGCACTCAACACTCTCCCATAACTGAGTACAGAGGCCTGCTTCCTGGAGAGCTAAGACTCGCCCACAAGAATGTTCTGACCTTGTATGTATTTCTTTATAAAGCCCTGACCCACACTGCAGCTTTCCAAATGGAAAAGTTCTCACTGCTGAATTGCTGAGAGATTCAAGCAGAGAGCCAGAGATAGAAACGCTTCCCTCACCTAGATACCAAATGAAAACAGGAGGGAAGACAAACCACAGACATCAGGAATATCCAGACAACTCACTGAACCACTAAGCTATCTCCCCACCCCACCCTCCACCAGCCACACCCTATCTTCTCCCCCCCTCCCTCTTCCCTGGGCCAGGCATTTGTATTCTCATGGTGGCTATGTGTGTGCTAGCATACATGTGTGTGTGTGTGTGTGTGTGTGTGTGTGTGTGTGTGTTTCCTGAACTGGCCCTAGCTGAGCCCTCACTCCTGCCCTTGCCTCTCACCGTATGCTTAAGGGGGTGGCACAGCTGCTTAGTAATAGAGGAACCACAGTACCAGTGGGGCCTTGGCACCACCTGACCCTGACCCTTGAAGGAGCCCTGTCATTTCTGTACCCATGATAAGTGCCAAATGCCACCCACTACTGGAATGCCACACAAGGATGCTTCTGAGCTGGAGTTCTCTGGGCCTCCCTTCTCTGAAAGTCTGTTCCCGAGTTCTCATGTGGGGGACACTGTGCTTACCCTCCCTCCCCAGCCAGCTGAGAGAGTGGCAAAGGACGGAGGTAACCCCACTGGGTGGTATGGCTTCTCCCCCTCACTCCTGGCAGCCCTGAGGGGAAGGTGAGCGAGGGTGGGAGCTGGGAGCTGTTTGGTTAGAAGGTCTATGGGCTGAGTGTTGTAGCTGAGCCCCAGGGTATGAGATGGCTTGGTACCAGGTGGCTGCCTCTGAGTCAACAGGTTGAGCAAGAGGTGAATTTGGACAACAGGTCATTCACAGGTTTGTGTGCCCCAGCTGCGAGGGTGGTAAGAAGTCTGCTCTGTGTGGAGCACTGCACACACCATGTCCACTCCACTCATTCTCACCACCATCCCAGGAGCCAGAACCTCTGCCCATCTCCAACAAAGACGGCAAAATAGAGGCATTATGCAAGTTACCCAAGGCCACAGAGCTAACTGATAGTTGTGCTCAAACTTAAATCCTCTGAATAGTCTTCTTCCTTGTGTTTCTCTAATCTGCATGCATTTCTTTATATATACGTCCATGTGCTTCCCCTACCCCCCTCTCTGGTGTTTATGCAACCTTCTGATGTGTCTTTTCCCATTCATGTGGCTCTAGTTTTTAACCACACAATGAATGTTCAAGAAATATGTTAAAAGCCAGGTGCAGTGATACTCATCTGTAGTCCTAGCTACTCTGGAATCTGAGAACTATAAGACCTTGGTTCAAAGCCAGCCTAGATAGACAAGAGACTCTTATCTCCAATTAACTAGCAGAATGTCACAAGTGGTGCTATGGCTCAAATGGCAGAATGCCAGTCACCAATGGAAAAAGCCAAGCAAGAGCTGGAAGCCCCGAGTTCAAGTTCCAGTAGTGGCATAATCAATCAATCAGTCAATCAACCAACCAACCAATCAAGTGTGTTGAATGGATAAATGCTATGACAGAGAGCTGGGGCAAGAGGAAATAATGAATTGTGTGTGATGATGATTTTGAAGGAGAGAGAGAGACTGGGGATTCATGCACACACCCTGAGCTTTCTGCAGTGACAGTGTTGAAAACTCCCTTGTAACTCTGGATCCCAGCCCCTCAAAGCTCTCTGGGTGAAACAAACACAAGGGTGCCTAGCTTCATGTGATTTTCTGAGGCAGCAGCAGTTCTCAGCTCTCCTATCTACTCAGAGCAAAGGGCAGGGGGCATGAGGAGAGGGCTGGGAAGAACACCCCAGCTTTCTCAGCCAAGCTCAGCTTTTTCTGTGTTTCCCCCTTCCCTGCTCCATGCCTCCCCAGCTCCTCCTTGGCCCCCTCTTGCCAGTCCCAGCCTCCTCCCCTCCTTTTGTCCACCTGGACTCTGCAGGAAGCCAGCTCCCCTTGGCTATTCCGGCTGAAGAGTGGACATTTCTCTTTTTCTCTAGTCCAACTGAAACAAGGGTGGAATTTTTCCAAAGGCTCTCTATTAGGAAAGCAAAGGGGAAAACAAAGCCAGAAATAAAAACTGCAAAAACAAAGAAACAGATGGAACAGTGGAAGATGATCACACTGGCCATGAGAGTGAGTGTGAGAGGAGTCTGATGCTAGCATCTCTCTCTCTCTCTCTCTCTCTCTCTCTCTCTCTCTCTCTCTCTCTCTCTCTCTCACACACACACACACACACACACACACACACACACACACACGTATGTGCATGCACACAGCACCTTGTCCTTGGCCCTTGCGTGGCATTTGTCACTCCTGTGTAATTACAGGGCTCGAGTCTATCTACCTCCCCATCTTGGCTGCACCCCTCTCAAAGCTGCAGTCAGCTCTTTTACTTTGCTTTGCCTTCTGCTTCAAACGGTTGCTTGGCAAAGGCTAGAAGCTCAACAGACATCTGCAGAGAGGCAGAGTGAGCGAGCAGCGCGTGGGTGTCCCGAGAGGAGATCTCATCCCCTTCTCTCCTGTGGCCATACGATCTCTCCCGTGACCACTGTTGTTTCCAGAGTCCATCCACTGGCCACTCCCATCCATGACTGAAAGCTTCTTCTGTTTCAGAATTCAAACCTTTCCACCCTTCAATAAACAACCTATGCTCCTTCCTGAGCAATTTAGAAAGGGGAGGGAAGGTGCTGGAAATCAGATCCAGCTGAAAAAGAAATTGTAGCTCAAAGGCCAGGAAAATCATGGACAGGATATAATAGCTAGCATTCACTGAACATTTCAATTCTCAGCACAACTCTCTGAGTTGGAGCTATTAAGAAAACTGAGGACAAGTGCAGGTGGCTCACACAGGGAATCCTAGCGACTCAGGAGGATGAGATCTGAAGATTGAGCTTTCGAAGTCAGCCCAGGCAGAAAAACCCATGAAACTCTTATCTCTTATTAACCAGCAAAACCTCAGAGATAAAGCTCTAACTCAAGTGGTAGAATGCTAGCTCTAGGGGGGGAAAAAAACTGATAAGGGATAGCATCCAGGTCCTGAGTTCAAGCCCCACTCTCCACTACTGGCACAACAACAAAACCAGGAAACTGAGGTTCAGACCAGCCAAAAACTAACTTGACCAACTCATCAATCTAAAATTTCTTTTTCAGGCATTCTAATTCTTTTCTTAGCCAGACTGAAGACGAGCTGGTTCTGTGTGGTTCATCCATTATCCTGTGGACAAGGAGCTGGTGTCTGGGGACTGACAAGGATGTGCAGCCCAACCAGCTACTGGCCAGGGGCCTGGGAAGCCCCAGCAAGAAGTACTAGCATGTACTAAAGTACCAAGCAGAGGCACAGAGAATTTCAGCCTCTGAAATTCCAGGAACAGCCCTGGGACAATGGGTGCAGGTAGTCACCTACAAGAAATAAAGATTCTCTGTTCTAAACTCAATGGTGGGGCGGTTACCTGCAAGGCTGGACTAACAGCAAAGTTTTGCACAGATCTAGATACACTATCTATGTAGCCTGGATCCTATTACTGTCTTTTTCTAGCCTTAGTTTCACTGTGTCAAAATGAGAATTCTTATAGTAATGATCTCATTGCTTTCTGAGAATTGTTGTGAAGATTAATTATGATCTAATAAGAGGCATATGGACAGAGGAGGAGCCATGCCAACTAGGCGAAAGATTTCTAAAAGGGTCACACCGTGCCCTAGCTCTCAGTTACCCACTGTCTCTTTTTCATTTCTGGCAGTCCTTTTGGAAGAGGGTAACCTGCTCCCTGCCCCCCCCCAACACCACCCCAACTCAGCTTCCTTGCCACGCACCCCTCAGTTGTACAGTTTTATGTTCAAACCTGACAAGTTCTGGAAAGGGATTTCTCAAAGCTCACAACAGTCATCTCTGAGTCAACAACAACAAAAGACCAGCTTCCACTTTCCCTTGCCATGTAAAACCTAAAACTGTCAGGTGATTTTGCTTTGTTTTGTTTTGTCTTGTTTTCCCATTACATTCTTTTTTCTTCTCTCAGTCTCCAGGTCTCTTGGCTGTGTCTCATTCTCCCATCTCTCTGGCTTCTCTGACTCTATCTTCTTAGAGCCTTCTTATTTGCCCTAAGTATTGCCTCCAGGTCTACCTGGACCTTCGACCCCCGGATCCTTTCTCTTGGCAATCTCCTCTGGTTCAGAGGGTCTCTCCTGTGTCAGTCACTTCCTGCAGCCATGCACTCTGTCAAGTTGCTATGGCCATCACCCACAGAGCTCCTTCACCTGCAGCCCTGCTGGGAACGCCTGAAACATACCCCTAAAGTGAATCTGTGACTTATCTCCCAAACTCCTTTCTTTCCTACCTTATTTTGGTTAACTGTACACCATCACTCCCATTTTAAGTCCTTCCTCCCTTACCCTAGTGTCTAATCATTTAATCCAGTCCTGGACATTCTGCCTCCCACCTCCCCAGCTCCTGCTCACTATGCACAGCCCCAACCTGGCTCTTCCTTTCAACCCAGTACACACACACACACACACACACACACACACACACGCACGCACGCACGCACGCACACATACACAAATCAGATGAGCCTTGCCAGAGCTCAAATGGAATACAATTACTCCTCTGCTCAAAAACTTCCAACGGATCCATATTGTTGATAGCAATTTTGCTCCAACCTGCTTGGTGGTAAAAATACAGACTCCCACTCCCCACCTCCACCGTCATGAATCAGAATCTCTAAGAGACAAGCCTCCTGTTCTGTATTTTTTAAAAGCATCCAGGTGACTTGTCTTCGGAGATTTTTAGGAAACACTGATGTTTAGAAGGACACCGAGCCTGGCATTCAAGGCCCAGCATCCACGTGCACTGTGCTCTCCATGTTTCCCCTTTGTGCTTAGCCCAGAGTTCCTTTTCCTTGTTCAAGGCCCAACCGTAGCACAACTCCTTCCATGAGGGACTTCCAGATTATTCCAGCTGAACATCCTCCTCTTCCTTGGTGTGCAACCGGCAGCTAGCAGTGCCTGGCTCACTAACACTTTCTGTTGCCACTTTTCCTTCCTCCTGTATCTTCTGGTACACCCCTCCCTGTTTCCACTATAGCCAGAACTTCTGGCTCACATGTTCCTGAAGACCCGGACTCAAAGTCATCCTTCTTCATAGCCTCTGCACAGCCTCTGGAACCAAACCGGGTGTGAAACCCAGCTCCCCTACTTAGCTTGACTATGTAGGAACTGTGCGCCTCAGTTTCCCCATCTGCAAAATAAGGGCTGTTATGAGGACTAAACCAAGCAATGCATGCATGCTGTCTTTGTTCATTCTAAAGGCTGGAAAATGCAATGTCAAGGTGCCAGTGCCCACCTCCTAGTTTGTACATGGTCATATCCTTGCTGTATCATCACATGACAGAGAGCAGAAAGGAAGCATCTTCTCAAGTCTGTCCTTATAAGGACACTAATCTGCTAGATGTGGTGGTTCACATCTGTTGTCACAGCACTGGGGAGACTGAGGCAAGGAGATTGAGTGCAGGAAGACTGAGTATTTGAGGCCAGATTGGGCTACATAGCAAGATTGTCTCACACACACACACACACACACACACAATTTTTTTTTTTTTTGCCAGTCTTGGGTCTTGAACTCAGGGCCTGAGCACTGTCCTTGGGCTTTCCTCAAGGCTAGCACTCTACCACTTGCGCCACAGCACCACTTCTGGCTTTTTTTTTTTTCTATGTATGTGGTACGGAGGAAATGAACCTCAGTCTTAGTGCATGCTAGGCAGGCACTGTACCACTAGGCCAAACTCCCACCCCCCCCAACACCCAATTTTAATAAAGGGCAATAATCTTACCATGTAGACTCCACCATCATCATCTGATTACCCCTTAAATGCCCCGACCTTCTAAAACTCTCATATTGGAGGTACAAGCTTCAATATGTACCTAAAAAGAGATTTGGAGGGCACTGTAGCTCAGTGCCTCAACTCTGACCTGTCCATTGGATTATCTGGGCAACCTTGGAAAATACTGAGGCCTAGACCATACTACTTAAAATATGATCCTGCAGGAGGCCCAAGAAGCTAGGGTGAGAACCCCACACACTCCAACCCCTTCATTTAATTGTTCAGAGGTAAAGGATTTACTCGGATGCACACCGTAAGTTAATGGTAGAACACGTCCTGTACTGAAAGCCTCTGTGTGTTCTCTAGTCCAGTCCTGGAGGACTTCCAGAATGCTGTGGCCCAGTCTTTGCCCTGCATTGTAGAAGGGAGAATCATCTGGGGGGGGGAGGGGAGTGGTTAGTTTCATGGAGCAGAAATAGAGATAATGAAAAAAAGAGAGATTGGAGATGTAGAGTCCCCAAGTATAGAGATTTGGACATTAAATGACACTGTGATTCTGAGCCAAAGGATCATGAAAATGGACTGGTCCAGGATACAGCACACAGCAAGTGCTCAACAAGTGCTGGTTGAACGTCTAAATGCTGCAAAGGTGACAGGAGTGTGTGGTTGATTTAAGCTGCACTCCTCCTGGGTGGTGGAAGCATCCAAACAGAAGCACAAGTGTAAAAGAATCCTGCACTTGAAGAGAAACAGAGGCACAGAGGAGGCTAAGCCCTGTGAAGTTCTCAGGACAGCCTATTGTGTGGGAGGGAGGCTATGACTCTGGGTACTAGAAGTTTGCAGACACCCTGCCTTAGGACACCGAAGGGGGCAGGGAGACAAATGTTGCTGTATTCTGAGCCAGCCGAGTAGAGGGGCCTGGTAAGGGAAGAAAAAGGTAGGAAGGAGGAGGCTGGAGGCCAAGCCAGGCTGCCTCTTGATAGGGAGAACAGGGAGGTGGGGTGCTCTGGGCCAGTGGCTGGGTCAGATCTTTGGCCAAAGCAAACCTGCCTAGGGGGGCTGGGGGCCGTTCCCTCTCTCTGCACAGATGGAATCAAAGGCAAACAGGAACCCAGCAGGGCCCAGCTGTGACCCTTGCCCCCAAACTCAGCAAGACTTATTAACCCTATTCTCCCCATCCTCCCTGACATGCTTTTCTCAGTTGAAAGAATCACTAGAAAATGTTCCACCTGATATCCGCTCACTGAATACCAGTCAAAAGAGGTCAGGTTTTCCCAGCCTTACCCTAGCCTGGCTTTTCTGCCCGAAGGATCCCGAGACCCTGCTCCACTCTCACAGTGGTTGTATCAGAGGTAGTCTGTGCAAATCCGGGGCTCTTCCTTATTTAATGCCTAGAGTTAAAGAGGCCAGGCCACACTAAACAAGGAAAGTAAGCAAAGTAGGAGCATCTGCATTCATGCTGGTAGATGGGACAAGAGCGCCTGTCCCCATCTTCCTCTAAACCCAAGTCTCCAAACAGAGGTCTTCATACAGGGAGTCCTGTAGGTAACTTCTACTTCCTTCTTGAGGTGAGCCATGAGCTGAGGAGGAGGAAGTCTGGAGATAAGCCAAGGAGACCTCAGAGGTTTTCTAGTGTGGTTCTTTCTTGATCACAGGGATAACAAGGCCACACTACAGCAACTTCTTGTCCAAGGTCACTTAGGTGGCTACTTGCTCCTCTGAGACTGACTTCAGCTGCCCCTTGCACTAGACCACAGTGGGGAACCTCAGAAAGATAGGATGAAGGCACAGAACAGCCTTGTACCTCAGTGCTCAGGAGAAGTGCTGACAAGTGAGTCCTTTCCTTTTGCTCCTGTGTCTAGATGCAGAACACAACGTGAAACTATCTAAATCCCCAGAGAAGGAAGAAGAGCCCAGAGAGGTGGCAGCACTGGGAATGTGGCTGAGTGGTGGAGCTCTTGTCTAGCAAGAGCTGAGGCCCAAGATTCTTCCTCAGCACCACAGAAAAATACAGAGGTGCACATGCAGCAGAGAAAAACACTTTTGAGTGTTCCCCTCACCGTTTTCTGAACTTTATATATTAAAAAAATATTTTAAAGTTAAAAATCATCCAAGGAAGAGAGTAAAGATGACAGAATTAAGGGAAACAAAAACATATGTTGGTTGGTTTGTTTTTGCCAGTCCTGTGGCTTTGAATTCAGGGCCTGGGCTGGCTCCTTGAGCTTTCTGATGGCTAGCTACCACTTGAGCCACAGCACTACTTCTGGCTTTTTCTGTGTATGTGGTATGGAAGAATGAAACCCAGGGCTTCATGTATACTAAGCAAGCACTCTATCACTAGGCCATGCTCCCAATGGGGTCCAAGAAAAGAAAAGAATTTTTTAACTCTGTTGTTCTTGTTGTTTTGTTGCTTAGTTTGGGTTCTGGGACTTGAATTTAGGGCCTGCGTGCTGTCTCTTATCTCTTTCACTCAAGGCTGGTGTTCTACCACTTGAAATACACCTTCCCTTCTAGCTTTTTGGTGGTTAGTGGGAGGTATGTGGTACCGAGTAATTGAACCCAGGTCTTCATGCAAGCTAGGCAAGCACTTTAACCACTAGGCCAAACTCCCGGCCTCTCACAGACTTTTTAGCCTGGACTGGTTTCAGATCCTGATCTTCAGATCTCAGCCTCCTGAGTCGCTAAGATTAGAGGTATTGTTAAGGGGAACAAGGAGTATAATAGGGAGGAGGGGCTGGCGCCATCTGGAATGCCTAAGAGTTCCCCACCCCATTGTGGAAGGTTAATAATGGTACAGCCCAGCCACCTTGACCTCCCCCCCCATGAGGAGGGATATCTGGTACAGCCCAGCCACCTTTGCCCTTCTAGGGAGGGGCAACCTTGACCTTCTCCCCACCCCCATGAGGAGGGATATCCGCTTGGGTGGGGGTGGGCCTGCTTTGTGTGGAGACCTTCCCTATTTGCCTGCCAACTCCAACTAAGGTGAGAGGTAAATTCAAACACTGGGCTGTAACCCTATTGGCTACCTGCGTGTGGCCGGAACTGGCAATGTTCCCTCTGTGTATGTGACTATCCCATTGGCCACCTGTGTGGCCAGGTTTGACAGCATGGGTTTTGCCCTTAAAAACCCAGAGTGAGAGCCGCTCAGGGTCACAGTGTCTGCACTGTGTCCCTGGCCGGTCAGTTCACTATCTACTTCCCCAATAAATTCACCGTTGTATATGAGACTGTCTCTGTGTGGTGGACTCTGGTGGGACATGGAATCCCCACCTGGAGGGACATGGAATCCCCACCTGGAGGGATGTGGAATCCCCTCCTCTTGACCCGGTAACAGTATGAGACATCAACTCCCAGCTGGAATTGACTTTTGAGTAGACTAAGAAGACCAGGATGAAAACACAGGAGCCGATGTTAGGAAAGAGATGGAAAGAAAACTGATTCCACCTTTATAGTCCATTGTGAAACTGAGGCAGGAACTGGCCTTAGACGGCTCCTCCGTGGCTCTGAGCCCAACCTCTCCACTCCAACGTCACCGCAGTCCAAGGGACTGGCAGGAGAGAAGGCTGGAGACAAAGTAAGAAGATAACCTTTTGGGACACCAGTCAAAGCCACAAGTCTTTTCTGAGCTCCTACCTAACCTATCACCTTGAGATAACTTCCCCTTGGAAGCAAAACTTCTCACTCACCCCTAGAAAAGGTCCCTGAACCCTGGCAGTAGTGACAAACTCACAGGCAACAAAGAAGTAAGGAAAAACAGAGAGCTGGTGGCAATGGAAAAGGAGAGAGGCAGACATTGCCCAGAGAGCTGGCAATGGGGAGAGGAGGATGAGCAAGCAGGAGAACAGTTGGGACTGGGACAGAGAAGTGGGGTGAGGGGGCGGGAGGAGGGACTATGGGGGTGATCCAGTCTCCCAGTTGCTCCCTCTCTCTGCCCCTCCCACTCTCTCTTTCACGATCTTGAAACAACCTTCAAGTCTGGGCTGAAGGCCCCAGGAGGCCAGTCACTTAGGAAACAAAACTGTTTCCTGGAGACCTCCAGAGCCCATCTGCAGCTGAGCACACCCACCCTCCCCCGTGCACACACTCGTTCTCCCATGGACTCTCACGTACACCCACTGCCACGGCACTGCCTTCCCCACGGCCCACACACAATGCACACGTGCACATGCACACGTGCACGCCATGCAGACAAGCAATTTTTAACAGATTATCCTCACATCCAAACCAGTGCTCTGAGCTGTCCTCTTTGGCATCACCACTGGACACATTCCCACGGTCTCCTATCCATCTGCAGGATCCCACACACTCATGACCCCTGAGGCCTTGGCTAGCACACACGTACAGGCAGGCACACTGTCCTCTGTCTCTGTCTCTCCCTTTCTCTCTCTCTCACACACACACATTCCCACTTTCCAGGTCTTTTCATACCAGTCAAACAGTTGGCTGCTTTCTGACTTGTGACTTTCACAGGAAGCGGCAGTCCAACCCAGGCACTCTAGATCAAAGGACCTGGTATTGCACCTCTTCTGGCTGAGGTTCACCCTGGACAAGGAGGCATCATTTCCTGGCAGGATTAGTAAGGCATGGGTAAAAGGCAGGCCCTGAATGCCCTGTCCACCCTTCACTTGGGGCCCCAGGCATTTGAGCAGCGGTGCCCTTGGGTAGTTCAGGGCATTGCCGGGAGCCCCGGTAGCTGTATGGACAGAGAAAGAGGTATTGAGCCTGGCGACAGGAACCAGAGCCAGAGCGTGGGAAGGACTGGGCAGTACTGGGAGGTGCCAGCAGAGATGGGAGTTGTGTGCAATGAAAAGGGTTCAAGTCTAAGGCCTTAAGTTTGTATACCTTCAGGTTTGGAACCACTTTCTCTTTCGTGTACTTGGTATTCTGGAGAAGATAACCCGGGAATAATTCTAAACCAAGAATCTAGGGCACAGGTGCTTTTTAAACCCCAAGTTTTTATTGTGCTCACCCCTAGCCCTACAGCAAGTCTGCCCTGCACTGAACACCCTACCAGCCTCTGGGCAATGTTCCCGCCTCTTATCTTCCGCTGCCCTCCTCACTGTCTTGGCACTAACACTCCCTCTACACACTCTGCTCTCCAGGGACTGCATTGAAACCTTCTTTGTTTCCCTGCCTATTCTATCCCAGGCTCAAATCATACAAAATCCATGAAGAGACACGAGAAGGTCCATGTATGTTCCCTCCTGCCTGCACCCAAGAGGAAGAAGGAGGGTACAAATGGTATGTGACCTTCTAGATCCCCGTAATGGAAAAATCTCAGCTGTAGGCTCAGAGGGGGGCAGTTATTTAGGGAATTCAGATGTAAGTCCCGTGCCCCAGGTCCAAAACCTCTGCGGGGAGTTTCCTCTGGGACGCGACCAGACCCAGCCCAGCCAGCGGGTACCATAGGCCTACAGCCAAAGCCTCTCTCCTTTCTTCATCCTTCAGAGCTCTCAGACCTGCCCCTGCCCAGCTGGCTTCCCTTCTCTCCAGCTCTGAACGCAGAGAAATGGGGGACACTCTAGAAGAGTGTTTGGAGGAGACAAGAGGAGCAGGAAGTTTTCTTCTTTCTTCTCCTGCTTTCCTCTTCCTCTCTTTCCCCACATTCATTTTTTGGCCTTTTCATCAAATGAACAGTAGCAATACTCTGTCCACCTTTCTAGCTGGTCTGGGGCGAACCATGACCCTTCCAGCTCAAGGGGAGCTGCTCTCTCCTTTCCCTTTCCTGCACATAGCCTGGATATTGATGTCTAAGGACTTTTTTTTTTTCTTGTGAGGCTTGAACTCAAGGCCTGGGCACTGTCCCTGATCTTTTC
Organism: Megascapheus bottae; assembly: GCF_031878675.1. Lineage (NCBI taxonomy): Eukaryota > Metazoa > Chordata > Mammalia > Rodentia > Geomyidae > Megascapheus > Megascapheus bottae. The sequence continues at coordinate 35,397,127 of NC_143518.1, read as the reverse complement.
CATTCAAGGCTAGTGCTCTACACTTTTGAACCATAGCGCCACTTCTGGTTTTATGGTAGTTAATTGGAGGTAAGAGTCTCATGGACTTTCTCACTGGCTTCCAACCATGATCCTCAGATTTCAGTCTCTTGAGTAGCTAGGATTTACAGGCGTGAGCCACCAGCACCCGGTTTTGTCTTTCTTTTTTTTTTGCCAGTCCTGGGCTTGAGCTCAGGGCCTGAGCACTGTCCTTGGACTTTCTCAAGGCTAGAGCTCTACCACTTGAGCCTCAGCACCACTTCTGGCTTTTTTCTATGTATGTGGTACCGAGGAATCGAACCTGGGTCTTCATGCGTGCTAGGCAAGCACTCTACCACTAGGCCAAACTCCCAGCCCCTTTTCTTTCTTTTACTAGGAAGTTGAGTGTAGACCTGAATTCTGGTTCTGTTTGTAGTTCACATTGTTGAAATCCCTCTGAGCATCATTTTCCCACCTGGAAATATAAGAAGGGTTAGAAGGGATGGCCTCAGCATCCTGAGATCTGAGCTGACTGCTCCCTAAGGGCCGCATTCCCCATCTCCCCCCACATAGCCCCTTCTCTTAGCCATCCCCAACTGCTAATGCCAGAGGTGGGAGGAGGGTAGAGAAGAGCTGGGGTGGGGTGGGGGGGCAGCCACAAGACAAAACAGACCCATCAACAGGCCAGCGGCTAAAGGGGCGGGAGGGGAGGAGTCCTCCGGGATCCAGTTTCAACAAACTGTTTCTTTCCCGAGAAAGGGAAGGCGGGGTAAGGGGGAAAGGGACCTATTTAAAGCTACCCTGTTGCTCCGCTGTCTGGGTCTGTCTGCCAGGGTCTCCAGCTGCCCCAGTCAACCCGTGTGAGCTTGAGATCCTCCCGGTGCCTTCTCCAGCCTAGGGCCCCTAGGCCAACTCTGCCCCAAGATGGGTCGTGGGGTGAGTATCCACAAAGTGTAGGGGACACTTGTGGAGGGGAGGGAGAAATGGGCTGTGGAGGGAGAGGGAACGTGAAACTGAATGGGATAGTTGGAACTGAGAGCTAACAACCTCCCACGTCCAGACCCCATGGCATTCATGAGCCCAATGCTCTCCTTTTCTTTACCTGCCCTTGCCCTTCTGCTCTTCTAATAACTAGCTCCAAAGCCCACCAGTCTCCCCTGCAGCTCTCCCAGCCAGACCACCCCTGCCAGCATCTCTTCCCTGGGCTGTCCCTCCTCTCAATTACACTTCCTGACCTCTGGGCTAAAGGGATGTTTAACATTGTGAGGTCTCCCCACCTTTTCTGCCCCCTGAAAATCTCCATCCTTCTGGAACGGAGTCTGAGACCGTGGCGGCCTGAGAGAATATGGGTCTGTGTGAAGTTGGATAGGTGTAGCAGAGCATCCTGTCCTAAAGTCACCAAGCAGTTCCCAACACCAGTTCAGGGACCAAGTGTGTCCTGGACAGCTGAGAAGAGTGGAGGAGGGAAAGTGATGTGTCCCCAGTTGTCCCCAGAAACTCTGTCCTCAGCTCCAGGCCGTGGATTTAGAAGACTTGCCCTGAAGCTGGTGAGAGCTGCCTCCACCCCAGGCTCCTCTGCCTGTGGCATTCTGCAGCCTTGACTTTGCCAAGGGGAAGATTAACAACCTCGTCAGGGCAGGCAGGGACAAGGCTTCCAATGCTTGGAAATGAAATTCCCATATGGAGAAAGTGACCCAATCCTTCGCATACTGTGCCTGGCTGCCTTCCTTTGGTGGAATGACAGGGAAAGAGGGCATGAAGGGAAAGGGCATGGCCAACCCAGCAGAGCACAAGAAAGACAGCAATCTATTGTGAGGCACAGCAGCCAATTTCTGGACCCAGTAGGAGACAAGCAAGGATGTATTGTTATTGCGCTAAGTTGAGCAGCTGGGAAAACCTTGAGCTGGGATGCCAAGGTTCCTGAGCTAGGGTAGGAGCTGGAAATAGATGTGTGTGTGTGTGTGTGTGTGTGTGTGTGTGTGTGTGTGTGTGTGTGTGTCCCCATGACCACATGTTCCCTATACACTGGAAGTACTGCAGATACTCACCTGAATTGTGTCTCAGCAGGTAAATTTGCAAATGTACCAGCCTTGGAGCGTGCATGAACCTAGATATCCCTGGGGCAGGGGGTGGGGGGGTGAGGGTCTCTCAGCCTTCCCAGAGGATAGATCTATGGGGTGGGGGGGTTTCACAGAGGAAGATGTCACCACTGTGGGAAAAATGATGACCTGGGACCTGCAGCTGTACCTTGACAACTCTTACTCCTCGTGGAAAAAGGAGTCTCCAAAGCATGTGTGAGGGCTCTGTGAGGCCAGAGCTGGTGGGTCAGGCAAGTTCTCTAACCCCTACTTAAGTAGAAAGAAAAAGTGCACACACACACACACACACACACACACACACACACACACACACACACACACACACAGCTTTTCCTTAGAGCAAGGTGGACCAGCTTAGGTAAGTAGTGATTTAACCTGCACTTTACCAGTTTTTCTTCGACCCCTGAAGCCCTGCAGCCCCTCAACTACAGTACCTCTGGGAGAAGTAATAGTAAGATACAGAAGAGGCTGATCTGGTCTGTCTGGTATGAAAGGCAGAGATTTTGGGGATTTTGGACCTGAGGCTCAGAAGCCTGTCTACCAGAAAAGCCTCTGAAGAGAAAACTCACCCACTGCCCACCCTGTGTCCTCTGTGTCCCCTTGTTCCTTTTACCTGTCATCCCTTCTTCCCAGACTCTTCAGAGCAAGGCCCAACTCTCAGCCCTCCACCGTGTGCTGCCATGAAGGGCAGCGTGGGAGTTGGGGGAAGGGACATCTCTGGTGGGAGGAAGCCCAGCCTGCTCCAGAGGCAGGGGCGGGGGGAGCATTGGCTGCTATCCAGCTGCCCCCACTCTGTCCCGGCCTCTGGCTTTCTCAGAAAGAACTCACTGTTCTCCTTCAGCATTCAAGACCCAGAGAGAGGGACTTGTAGTGGGGGAGGGAGAGGCTGAGTGGGGAAGGGGGGTCTCGCTTCCTCTTTCTTTCTTGCCTGGGTAGCCACTGGCCTCAAATCTCTGCAGGATCCTGGCTGCAGAGCCTTAGATCTTTGCCAGGGCAGGAGGGGGAGGGGCCATATACCCCTGCTCTGGGCCAGGAGAACAGGGTGGGAGCTTAGGGACAGAAGGCACTGAATGGAATTGCTTTAGCTCAGCCATAACCCAACATGTCAATGTGCATAGGCCAACTAGATTTTTGGTTTCTGTTTTTTTTTGTTTTTTTTTTTAAACAAACATGCATTTTCATTGTTGCTGGTTTGTTTGGGTCAGGGACTTGCTATGTAGGCCTGGCTGGTCTCAAACTCCAGATTCTCCTGTGTTAGCCTCCTGAGTGCTGGGATTACTGGTGCATGCCATTACACCCAGGACTGGAATATGCATTTGATTCTCTGAGCTGTATAAACTTTTATTCATGTCTAAATGGATAGAAATTCCTCTGGTCTCTATCCCTCAGCCCCAGCCTCTCCTCAAGGCATGCTAGGCATGGACGTTGGATGGGTGATAGTAATGTGTCCATGTGGGCTCATCAGCTATAACAATGTACTGTTCTGGTGCTGGATGTCGATAGTGGAGAAGGCTGTCCAAGTGTGGGAGACAGGGAGTGAGGGGGTCAAGAGATAGCTGAGAACTCTCTCTACTATCCACTCAAAATTTGCACTGAATCAAAAAAAATTGCTTAAGAAAAAAGAAGTTTATTATTTATGAGCAAACAAATAACCTCCCCATGCACAATCTTGTTGGGGGGGGGAGGAAGCACAAACATCAGGATTATAGACAAATAATTGCTGAAAGTCCAGTCTGTAAATTCAAACACAAGCCACCTTGTGCTAATTTTGGACCCAGTGAAGAGTCAATGACACCAGATAAAAACTGAGCAGTCTCTCTAAAGCAAGCACCTTATATCTGAGATCATGAGGGGAGAAGCCAGAAGGCCTCAAACCACGGCGCTCAGGCCTACCATTCCAAGATGGCCTCCTCTAGGATGGAGAAAGTTCCCAATCCTCACCAGGAACCTCCTTTGAGCCCCTGGAAGCCCAATGGCTGCCCTGAAAAGAAGTAGGGAACTTCGTGGGGCTACAGTTGAGATATCATCTCATCTCACCAGCTAACACAGGACTGGCTAAACCTAAGAATTTTAGCATTACGTGTACTCATAGATATCATTTCTTTTATTTTTGGACTAATGGAGCCCAGATTTCTCCTTACTCAATTGGGCTTTGGGCTATTAAGTCCTTCAAGTTACTCCTTCCAGTTTTGAGTGGGTCTGCCCAGCACATCCCAGGTTCCCATTTCTAGGATCTTCCAATACTGACATTTCTCAGTCTATCAGCTTTGCCCTTCCAATTTCCACTACTCTGCCATCAAACCTTCTTTTCTTCCTGGATGCTCCAAGATTTTTGCTCCTCTCACAATCTTAGTCATAGCTGTCCCTAAGCACAATAACCATGGTGTTGAGCAAAGTCATTGCCACAGAGGCTTCTAGTCTTTCACTCTCCTCCCCCACCTAACCTGTCCACTTACTTCCAGAATTTTAAACAGTATAAGAGTGTGTTTCACAAAATTTCTTGGTGTGTGTGTATGTCTGTTGCTTTGTATGTAGCAGAAACCCATACATTACATACTGAACAGCCAAAGTGCATTTCTCTCATTTGGTCTTGGTCTGCCCTAAAGTTCAAATGTGGAGGTCTCACAGCTCTGTCAGTCTTCTACATCTGAGGGCCTAGACTCCTTCCATCTCTCTCCTCCCCCAGGACAGCTGAGTCCACTGCTCATTTCCCGTGCCTGTCTGGATGGTAGAGAGAGGGAATCCAGCTTGCCCCTGACTCTCTGCTCTCTTCCTCCCTCAGGCTGGCCGAGAGTACTCGCCTGCCGCCACCACTGCAGAAAATGGGGGTGGTAAGAAGAAACAAAAGGAGAAGGAGCTAGATGAGCTGAAGAAAGAGGTGGACATGGTGAGGGCCTTGAAGGCGAGGTCTCCAACTTACACCCCTGTGTACCCAGAGAAGTTCTCCCCCTCATGCTCCTCACTGTACCCCTGAGCCTCCAAAGGCACTCAAGCCTCCTTCCCCAAAGTAACTCCACTTTCCTTCCTCAGGATGACCACAAGCTGTCCTTGGACGAGTTAGGGCGCAAATACCAAGTGGACCTGTCCAAGGTGAGTGAACAGGCTTTGGCAGAAGAAGCCTAAGAGGTGAGGGAACAATGCACCATCAAGAGGGAGAGTCTGGAAACTATGGTGAAATGCTTACAAAGATGAGGGATCCAGCCCAGAGACAATGGATTTGCCCAATCATGTGGCACACCTACAACTAAAATGGGGACTACTGTTTCTTATCACAAAGTACTTTCTCTTAATGTTCTGGAAGCCATGAGTCTTAGAACTCAGTTCTCAGAGGACTCTGAGAAGGGTTCTGCCCTCCACCAGTGATATGTATAACCACTCATAAACCAACCCATATGAACTAGCAAGGTCACCCATTCTGTTCTTATGGTAATCTGGTAATCTGATAGGGCCCCTGCTACGTCCATCCATCCATCTATGCATCCATCCGTGAGAACTATGTGCATTTCTCTAATTCTTACAATAACCTTGTTAGGTATTATTAGCCTGTTAGTTAGAGAAAAGAGACTCAAGAGAAACTTCCCAAGGTCATAAAAACAAGCAGCATAGTCAGATTGCCAAACTCATCATTTGGAAATATTTGAAAAATGTCAGCCTGCAAGAAGCCCTGACTGCAAACACTAATACTAAAAAACAGAAATGGTTAACCTAAGCTGGGATAATGGCACAAGCTTGTAATCTCAGCTACTAAGCAGGTTGAAAGAGGAGGATTGTTAGTTTAATGCCAGACTAAGCACTAAAGGCAGAAGGCTGGGGATGAGGTTTAGTGATAGAGTCTTAGTCTACTAGCTTGTGCAAGACTCCATATTGATTCAATCCCCAATATAGAGAACAAGTTTGCTAATCTTCCCAGTGCCATAGCTGTACTATAGTTCTACTATGTTGGGAGGCTAAGCAAGGAGGGTTACTGAGACCAGACGTTCAAGACCAACTTAGGCAATATAGAAAGTCTCCATGTAAAAATAAGCAAATAAAAACCTTGTTAATCAAAACTTAAGTTGCTACCTCCACCCATACTCCTTTCCTCCTATCTTTCCTGAAATTCTATGCTCCATTTCTTCATTTCCCTCAGCACCCCTTTCCACTGTCACTAATATTTATTTGTTGTGCTTATGACAATAATATAGAACATGAGCTCCATGAGACCAGGGATTTTGTTGGTCTTGTCCTCAGAATCACAAGTGAGTTAATGAATGTTATTCTGGACATTAACATTGCCTGAGACAATATGGGAATCAAGAAAAAGACCTCTGGGGCCAGGGAAATGAACCTGGCCTCACCAGGCTTTCTTGGTGGAGTGAAAGTGGCTGCCAAAGACCACTTGGCTGGTTAATGCTGTAGGCCTCTTCAGGAAGCTCAGGTAAAAGAAGAGAGCCTAAAGAAAGAGAGACAGGAGAAACAATCTAGAGACATCCGGGCTTCCCACAGGGAGATGCTGTGTCCCTAACCAAAATATACATCTCAATCCACAGTCAGAGGTGGCTCCAGAACTTCAGTCTTGGAGGCTTCTAAGTCCCATCCCCTCCAAGTCCTCTCTAGATGGTCATTATTCCTTGCCAAGGAGCTGCAGGGGTGTGGTGGGGACTAAGTTGGTTCTGCATGCATGGTTTCTTTGAGACCTTTCCTTGTTCCCAGGGCCTCACCAACCAGCGGGCTCAGGACATTCTGGCTCGGGATGGGCCCAATGCCCTCACTCCACCCCCCACAACTCCAGAGTGGGTTAAGTTTTGTCGTCAACTTTTCGGGGGGTTCTCCATCCTGCTGTGGATTGGGGCCATCCTCTGCTTTCTGGCCTATGGTATCCAGGCTGCCATGGAGGATGAACCATCCAATGACAATGTAAGCAGCACACCCGACCTTTTGGCCAGTCCATCGCTCTGTCTTCCAACTCTAAATCCCCCAATGTAGTGGTGGAGAAAGTACAAGGAGCAAGATCCCCATGTCCTAGTGTCTCAGGCCCCAACGGAAGAGACTTCGGTACCTACCTTCAAAATACTTCTCAATACACATATACTCAATAATGAGTGAGACAGCTGCTCCCTGTGCTTTGCCACTTAAGCGGGCTGGTCTGAATCTCTGGGGTTTTGCCTCTGGAGAAATCCTAGTTCTGGGAACTTGCTAAGATATTCCTGGCCCCCTCCACCCTAGGGGACTGAGGGCTGGAAGATCAAGGGAAGTTAACAAGGATTTCCTCTCCCATGCTCACTCCTAAGCATGGGTGAAGGTCAGGACTCTCATATAGGATGGCATTGGAGTGCTCATCCTAAGTATTACAGTCCCTATAGGGTGGGGTATGCTAAGTCCCTCCAACTGTCTCTTCTTACCAGCTCTATCTGGGTGTGGTGCTGGCGGCTGTGGTTATCGTCACAGGCTGCTTCTCCTACTACCAGGAAGCCAAGAGCTCCAAGATCATGGATTCCTTCAAGAACATGGTGCCTCAGGTAGCTGGTAGGGCTGGGCTCCATCCGGGTATAATGGGAAGGCCCACTCCTCTGCTCTCACCTCCTGTGTGCTCAGAGATGGAAATAGAAAAGAGCTTCCCGCTTTCCACACTGAGACTTAGTTCTGTCACTAAGGGTGTGGAGGGCTGGAGAAGGGGCCGGGATAATGACAAGCATTTCATGAGCTGCCCATGGCCTGTCCACAGCAAGCCCTCGTTGTCCGAGAGGGAGAGAAGATGCAGATCAATGCAGAGGAGGTGGTGGTGGGAGACCTGGTGGAAGTGAAGGGAGGAGACCGGGTCCCTGCTGATCTCCGGATTATCTCTTCTCATGGTTGCAAGGTGAGGGGGAGAAGGGCGTGACCATGCCAGATCAAGTCGTGGTAGCGTCTAAGAAGCAGACTGTATAGGAACCCAGAGGGGCCCACTTGACGTTTAAAAGTTAGGAGACTTAATTTCAAATGTCCACCTCCTTCATACATCCCAGCTGAACCTGTTTTTACCATAGAGAAGGATATTGCTGCCTTCCTGTACCTGGGCACATGAGGAATGTTCTGTGTTCTGATAGTCCCTTCACTGTCAATGGAAGAATGGTGTAGTTGGGTGTGGGAGCACACATCTTTAATCCCAATCTCAAAAGACAGAAGGGTTGATTGGGGTCGACGCCAGCCTGGGGTCCTCATATAGGGCTCTTATAGGGCTGCTGCCGGTGACCAAGGGGTTATGCCCTGAACAATTCCTGGAGGAATAACAGCATTGTCACAGACCACAGTGCTAAGCGGTGCCTCTGGAGTTGTGCAGTGCAGTGATTTTGTTTACACTCCCCATCTTACAGATGAGCAAATGGAGATCCTGTGGTTACGTAAATAACCCAAGGTCACACGCAATCAGTAAGAGCCAGGATGCCAAAGCGGAACAGGGATAATAGCTGAGTAATGCCATAAATATGCGATGAGGGCAAGTATAATTGTGTCCATGTCCTGAAGATTGAGGGTGATTCGAGCTGGCTCAGCTCAGGAGACAGCAGTGTGAGCACGAGTGCTTCTGCTAGAATGATGACTGCATCCCCCCTCCACTCCCCTGCAGGTGGATAACTCATCCTTAACAGGCGAGTCAGAGCCCCAGACCCGCTCCCCCGAGTTCACCCATGAAAACCCCTTGGAGACCCGCAATATCTGTTTCTTCTCTACTAACTGTGTGGAAGGTGAGACGCTAGGCTGCCAACCCTGCACGAGAGTGGGGAATGTCCTGAGGCGTTCATCAGGATTGACGGTTTGCTGGGCCAAAGCCCTTCCATAAAGATGGACATCAAGAAATAGAGGGCTTGGGCCGGGAGTTTGGCCTAGTGGTTAAAGTGCTTGCCTAGCATGCACGAAGACCCAGGTTCGATTCCTTGGTACCACATATATAGAAAAAGCCAGAAGTGGTGCTGAGGCTCAAGTGGTTAGAGTTCTAGCCTTGAGAAAGTCCAAGGACAGTGCTCAACCCTTGAGCTCACGCCCAGGCAAAAAAAAAAAAAAAAAAGAAAAGAAATAGAGGGCTATGAAGAGTCCCTGCCACAGAGCAGAGCACTGACCCAGGGAAAAGTCGCCTCCCCACCAGAAGAGCTCTGTTCTATTGAGTGGATTGAGTGGATTTCTTTCGATAGTCAGTTAAGAACCCTTCACACACTATATATGTGACATGCACATACACAGACAGTCATGGACACACACACACACACACACACACACACACACACACACCAATTCAAGCATAATTCTTACTTAGGACATTTGTAAATGTGGCTGATGCCTTCAATCGCTTATCATTTTAGACTAATTGCTTCCTTCTCCACTTTCACCAGGGCCCCAAGCTAGGGAAGGGAAAGTTTCAGACCTGGTGAACATGTGGATCTTCAGTTTTCATCTAAACTTGTGCCAAAAAAAGAGAATCATAATGGACAGGTTGCCTAGTTTGTTCCATCTCTGTTCTGGGTCCTGAAGACAACACAATTGTCAATAAGAACTCCCAGTGTTACTGTCACGTAAGAGCAGGGATCTACGTGCAACTGGAACCTGTGCCTTCTGTGGTCAGGCCAGGGAGTGGATTCAGGGGTGACTCAGTGGTGGAGCAGAGGGCAGAGAGAGTAGGAGAAGGAAGCTCGGAGTAGAGCACAGGCTTCTGAAAGAGGGCAAAGGAGGCCTGGCACCCCACTCAACGCCTTGCCTTTCCCTGCCTATCACTCCTTTCGTCTCAGGATACTATGTTTCTTTGGGGTTGTTTTCCTCCCTCAGCAAGTTGGATTACAATAAAAATCACCTTCTATTAAATTTCCTGCATTTTTAATGTACTGAGGTTCTGAAATTTACCCAACATTTCCCACAATTGATTTGTTCAGAAATGCTGCATGCAACACTCACCTTGCTTATTGTGTAATTGGATTTGAAGAGGGGAGTGAAGAGGAAATGAATGTAACTAACATTGATCAAATGTTTACTGTGGGACAGGTGGTCTAGGTGAAATATGTTATTACTTCATTTAATTATTCAAACAACTCCTGAGTCAGAATTCAAGCAGGAATTCAAACTCAGATTCGGCAGACTCCGAGATCATTGTGCTGTATCACACTCCTGTACTGTCACACAAGAATTAATGAGTACCTAACTTCTTTATGCTCATGCCCAACGTTGAGAAAGAAAATATTAAGACAATATTTTAAAAAACCCACAAGTGCTTTGTTTGGGTTAATGATATGGAATATATGCTTTTGGATATTATCAGATCTAAGGTTTATTTTACTGTAGTGCAATAGGCAATCTTTATTTCACTTACACACACTTTCCTATTTGAACTTTAGCATTACGTTGTAAGGCTTCTCCTCAAGCCCATGCATAAAGACATAGTACGTGCTGTCTTGAATGTGGAAGTGGTGATCTGTAAAGGGAGGGTGAGCCTGTGTCAGGTACAACCTACTGACAAGTGAATCCAGGATCTGAGTCTTTGGCCTATCCAGTCTTCGATCATTGACTTTGTTCACAGTGTACAACGAGACTTCAGTCCTGGCAACCCCAGATCACCCAGCCTCTGTCCCTTCCTCTGTTTCAGGCACTGCCAGGGGCATTGTGATTGCTACTGGTGACCGGACAGTGATGGGCCGCATAGCTACTCTGGCTTCAGGCCTAGAGGTTGGGCAGACACCCATAGCCATGGAGATTGAACACTTCATCCAGCTGATCACAGGGGTGGCCGTGTTCTTGGGTGTTTCCTTCTTTGTGCTCTCTCTTATCCTGGGCTACAGCTGGTTGGAGGCAGTGATCTTCCTTATTGGCATCATCGTGGCCAATGTGCCTGAAGGGCTTCTGGCAACTGTCACTGTGAGTGTTGAAGTGGAGACAATCCCACTACCCTCTCCTCGGAATGGGAGAGGTGCAGCCTTTTAGCAACTTTTTCCCCTGGGTATTCCTAAGGTCACATATTACACGTTATATTTAAAGATCATTTAATGCATGGCCCAGAGTTTAAGTCTGGGGGTTGGGGGGAGGAAACCCCCTTAGGTTGGGCTACATCTGAACCTTCAATTTCTCTTCTGAGCTTGTCATGGTCACTTTTCTCACCCTCTATGTGCTCATCTCACCCCTCCTTCCCTCTGCATTCCCAGGCTCTTCTTAGCCAACTTGCTTGTATAGGCTCTCTCAAAGGTCACCAGTGACTAGCAAATCCAGTGATATTTCTCAGCCCCCATCCTTCACCCTGATGCCGAAATGGACACTGCTACCCACCTTCCCTAGAGTTCCATCTTTCATTAACTACAGTGATGTGTCACTCTCTCAGTTTTCTTATCCTCATTCCCCTACAGTACCTCATCCTCTTCCTCCTGACACTGCATCTCAGATCCCTGAAATCTGCTCCTCTTTTTAGAATCTCAAAGCAAGTCCATTTCCTCACACAGTGTCCCTTCTGGGTTCCCATTTCCTTGGAGTTTTTGTCAACTCCAGGGGATATACACCTATGGGGCTACTCAACATGTCTGAGGTTGAACACATCATTTTTTACTGCTAGCTCTGCCTTGAGATTTTTGCAATAAGACTAAGGAAGAAGGACTAGAGAGCTACAGTCCAGGGGAAGGTTGTGGGTATCTGTGCTCTCTACTTAACCCTTTTTGGTTCTGTCTCTCTACCAGGTGTGCCTGACCCTGACAGCCAAGCGTATGGCACGGAAGAACTGCCTGGTGAAGAATCTGGAGGCTGTGGAGACCCTGGGCTCCACATCTACCATCTGCTCAGACAAGACTGGCACTCTCACCCAGAACCGCATGACAGTGGCCCACATGTGGTTTGACAACCAGATCCATGAGGCTGATACCACCGAAGACCAGTCTGGTGATTGGGTGCTCTAGAGCGGGCACAGGGGAGCAGAGAAAGGGAAGGCCCCTGGCAAGGTACAGTGTCTGGAGATAAGCCTTTGAAGGGAAGCCAAGCTCCTGCTTGTTTCCCCATTTTTCTCTCAGGGGCCACTTTTGACAAGCGATCCCCGACGTGGACAGCCCTGTCTCGGATTGCTGGTCTCTGCAACCGGGCCGTGTTCAAGGCTGGGCAGGAGAACATTTCTGTGTCTAAGGTAGGGGTTCAGCCAGCTCGTGCATGTACACACACACACACACACACACACACACACACACACACACACACACACGTGTGCTTAGAGGATCTTTCCCTCTCACACCCTGTGGCTGCCTCAGGAGTCTCAATATTCTCCTGGCCTCGTCCTCCACTCTCTTCCCTCCCCTGCAGTGACACTGAATTCTCCTGTCTTCCCAGCGGGACACAGCTGGTGATGCCTCCGAGTCAGCTCTGCTCAAGTGCATTGAGCTGTCCTGTGGCTCCGTGAGGAAGATGAGGGACAGGAATCCCAAGGTGGCAGAGATTCCCTTCAACTCTACCAACAAGTACCAGGTCTGCTGGGGTGCTCTATCAGAGGAAGACAAAGGACAGATATGGGGGAGGGGGTGGGGAAAATCCTGGCAACAATCTCACCTCGGCCCACCCCAGTTGACTGGCCCACCCCAGGACAGTTTGTCTGGTTGTGATTACTCCCGAACTCCTGAACCCTAACTACAGTCCTTACACCTGATCTGCTCCCTTCCACTCTTCTCCCCATAGCTTCCCACCACTGTCTATGGTCCTTCAACCCTGCCATCCCATGTCATTGAAGCCCACTTTCTCAATTCCTTTATGGTATCCCTGTCTAAAGACTGTACAACAGCACCTGATAAGCACCAAGAGTGTAGCCCTGGCTACCTTCTGGATATGTGGATAAAGTGGGGTGGGAAATGTTAACAAGAACCATACATCCCTTAGAATATCCTTTCTTGACTGATCATAATAATGCCTTATGGAAGTGGCTCTCGGGTTAAAAGAGTTGAACACCCCTCCATGCTCAGCGAGTCTCCCTTTGTTGACAAGCCTTTTTATGAAAAGTTTCCTTACCACAGCTGCTCTGTATCAGACCCCATGCTGGGCACAGAGCTACTAAGTCAAATCCAGTCCCTCTATCACTGCCTTTCCGCTTCCAGCTGTCTATCCATGAGCGCGAAGACAGCCCCCAGAGCCATGTGCTGGTGATGAAGGGGGCCCCAGAACGCATCCTGGACCGGTGCTCCACCATCCTGGTGCAGGGCAAAGAGATCCCCCTTGACAAGGAGATGCAAGATGCCTTTCAAAATGCCTACATGGAGCTGGGAGGACTAGGGGAGCGTGTGCTGGGTGAGAGAGCCCCAAACAGACCCTCTGTGGCATCCCAGGGTGGCAGGCTACAGGGGAGTGGGGGGGGAGGCATCCAAGCAGCCACTGTGCAGCTCTCACGCTTCCATCCTGCCCTTCCTCAGGGTTCTGTCAACTGAACCTGCCCTCTGGGAAGTTCCCCCGGGGCTTCAAATTTGACACGGATGAGCTCAACTTTCCCACGGAGAAGCTGTGCTTTGTGGGGCTCATGTCTATGATTGACCCACCCCGCGCAGCTGTGCCAGATGCTGTGGGCAAGTGCCGGAGCGCAGGCATCAAGGTACAGGTTTCCCTTCTTTCCTTCCACCTTTGCCATCCCCATGCTGAAGGTCAAGGTCTCCCCACAGCAGCTGCTGCCCTGGGGAGACACTGGTTCCTGGTGGCTTCTGTCTTTCCGACTCAGCGGAGCCACTGTCTATCTGCAGGGGAAGAGCACCCAGCCTGACGCCTCACCTCTCCCTTCTGCTCACAGCAGTCCATTTCCTCTGCCCATCGTCTGTCTTCCTGGCACAGTTCATTGCTCAACATTCATGTGACCCTTTCCCTTCTAATTCCACGACAACACACCTTCCCATGTTGGAGATCTAATTATCCCAGCCTTCCCACAGCAGCCCATTCTATCCACTTGGGAAGGGCTTAACAAACTCTTGTCTGTTCTCATTCTTTCACCTCCCCAGCTCCTTCCCTGCTGCAATTCAAATACACCTCTCATAGACTTTCTCAAACTGCAGCCACTTCCTACTTTCCATTTTCTCCTCTGATTCTTTTGTTTTTTGGGGTTTTTTTTGCAGATTGTGGGGCTTCAACTCTGGGCCTGGGCATTGTCCCTGAGCTCTTCAGCTCGAGGCTACCACCTTACCCCTTGAGTCACAGAGCCACTTCCAGTTTATAGTGGTTAATTGGAGATAAGAGTCTCATGTTCTTTAGTGCCTGGGCTGGCTTTAAACCATGATCCTCAGATCTCAGCCTCCTGAGTAGCTAGGATTACAGGCCGGTCTTCTTTATTCCACAAATATTGTTTATCCATAGATATTGTTTACCAACGATCCATCAGACACTGTGCAAGGTGCTGGAGTGGACACACAAATCTCCTTTCCATCTTGGAGCTTACGTTCCTGTAACAGATTTGCCCCCCATGACAGGTCTTTGTCATCCTCTTTTTCTGATCACCAGTTCTAAGGCTATCACTTGCCATCTTACCAACATCTCACCAATTCCCAAATCAATGGGACTCAACCTGTTCACTGAGGGCCAGATAGGCACTGCAGCTGCAAAGAGGAACAAAAACACAGGGCCTGGCCTCCATATGTCATGGTCTCCCAGGCACAGATGACTTTACAGCCCATGATGAAATAGTCAATGATGGAGTTATTGAGTATTTACTGTAGTCAATTTTGTTTAACTTGTATCAAATCAGGCACTGTTCTAAGCATTAAGCTGGTATGATATTTAATCTTCACCATGGCTCTCTGAGTAAGCATTAGTATTCACTCTATTTTATGGAGAGGAAAACTGAGGCACAGAGTATCATTCCCAAGGCCAAATAGCTGGTATGTTGCAGAAGCAGAGTTTGAAGCAGGAAGTCTATTTCTTCACCATCACATCAGAAGGCCTGGTACTGGATATATGTGTGAATGCTGAACCCATAGCCACTTAAACTGTAAGGCAGGCATCACTGTCCTCATTTAAAGACAAAACAAATGGAAACTCAGAGTCAGTAAATAGCTTTCCCAAAATAGAACCACTGCTAAGAGGTGATTCGGGAATATGAAACACAGTCAGCTGGAAGCCAGAGAGTGTCTTGCCAGGTTAAGTGCCTCTTGCAGTGGTGGAGGTTACCACGGAGTCCTGGGCAAGGGATCTCAGGGAATCAGCATGAAGCAGTTAATTCTACCCCGGAACTGGACAGTGATTAGCAAAGAAGGATGATATCTGATCCGGGCCTTGAAGGCTAAA
Organism: Megascapheus bottae; assembly: GCF_031878675.1. Classification (NCBI taxonomy): domain Eukaryota; kingdom Metazoa; phylum Chordata; class Mammalia; order Rodentia; family Geomyidae; genus Megascapheus; species Megascapheus bottae. The sequence goes on along the minus strand of NC_143518.1, from coordinate 35,381,816 downwards.
GAGGAGGAGAGGGCTTGGAAAGAGCAAAGAACACGGCGTGCTCTGACATGCCTACACTGTGTAGGGGTGTGGGGGATGGAGTTGGTAGAGGAAAGATGGCAGAAGATCAACGAGGATTGAGATTAGAACATTGAGTTAAGGCCAATTGGAAGGATTTGGTTTAACTGCCAGACTCGGGGTTTATCTCATGGCCCAACCAGGGCTATAGATGTCACAGGTACTTCTATCTAGATGCAAGATGGATAGCTGGAAATCAAGAGGCAGGTTAAGAAGCTACATGATGGTTAAGTCAAGACATGGTGACCTGAACTAAGACAGCAACAAAAGAATAGAGAGATAGTTACTGATGAGAAATGTTTTGAGAACATTTGATCAAAGTGGGTATAGGAGTTGAGGAAAATATGAAAGAGAAAGGGACAGAATGAATAGAGCAGGGGATATCTGGGGTAGAGAGGAGCAGACTTGGGAGGAGTTTGGGAATAGAGATGAGTTCAGCTTGAACCAGGTGCTGGTGGCTCACACCTGTAATCCTAGCTACTCAGGAGGCTGAAATCTGAGGATCGCAATTCAAAGCCAGCCAGGGCAGGAAAGTCTGTGAGGCTCTTATCTCCAATTAACCATCAGAAAACCAGAAGTAGCACTGTAGCTCAAAGTGGTAGAGTGCAAAACTTGAGCTTTTTTGCCCAAGGACAGCACCCAGGCTCTGAGTTCAAAACAACTGAAGAGTTCAGTTTGGACAGTAAATTTGGAATGCCTGCAAGAAACTCAGACATTCCAGGATTGGAATATGGCTTAAAACTCAAGAAATAGGATCCAAATTGGAAATCTGAATTTCATTAGCACATAGGTGCAAACTAGGATACTTTATAATATTAATGTGGAAGTACACGTAAGAAAAGAGGGAATGAAACTCTGACCTATACTAATGTGTGCATGAAAGCAGACAGAGTACCTAGTGAAGAAAAGATGGCAGGCCATAGCTAACACAGCATCCACCTGTCTCATGTGGTCTTCGAGACAACCTGGGAAGGTAAGAATCATCTCCATTGTTCCACAGACTGACTTGTCTCTGGGTAGCATCTAAGTTTAGGTCTCCTATCCAACTCCAAAGGCAGTGCTTGCTCCATTGCACAAGGCTTCCTGCCACCCTGAGAAGGCTGAAACGAGCAGGCAGAGATGGCATGGTGGGGGAGCCAAGAGAGCATAGGGTTTCCACAGGAGGCTTCAACACTGTCAGTGTCTCAGAGGGTCGGAGGAAGGTGAGAGTTGAAGAGCTTACCTTTTGTTTTTGCTTTTGTTTTCTTCTATTGGGTGGCCCATTTGGGGGTGGTTTCAGTGAAGTGATATGGGGTGGGAGAGAAAGCGTGAGGTCTGAAATGATTTACTTCTCAGGATCTGTGGGAGTTTCCCCCCAGACCCATACAGGTACACATTGCTCTCATCATCCAGCCTTGAACACATTATGCTAATATCTCCTACCTCATCCTGGGACAGCCCTTCTCATCTAACTCCATCCATTTTTGCAGCAGCAGCAATTATCCTGGCTAAGGCAGGACTCTTTTTCCAACACTGTGCAGGGCTCTCTGAGGCAAAAGAGCAAGATGCCAACCGCAGGGCACTGTCTCCATTTGTCCCTATTAGGTTGTGGCAATGCTCACACACATTAGACACTCATTCATTTGTTCTGGGACCCAGAGCCAATTGCAGCTTCTCCCTCACAGAGCCTTTTCAAAGCCTTACTCTATAATAAGAGAGCAGGTAAAGGAAGTGACCTTCCAGCTCCAACTGCCTCATACCCATGAAATCCAAGCTTCAAAATAATCCTAACCAACCCAGGCTTCTCTTCCACGGGATCTTCATTAACTTGTCATAATCATGGATGCCTTCCTGTGTTTAAGCAAGCTATTTTCCAGCTCCTAAATACAACTCATCACTGTCTCCCAAACAGTCTCTCTCTCTCTCTCTCTCTCTCTCTCTCTCTCTCTCTCTCTCTCTCTCTCTCTCTCTCTCTCTCTCTCTTTCTCTCTGTCTCTCTCTCTCTCACACACACACACACACACACATGAATATGCTTTCATTTATTTGGGTTGGGATTTGCCAGCCTCAGATATCTCATGACCTAGATGCTCCACCAGCTTCCGGGAAAGGAATAGGGACAATCTCTCAATATTGTGTTCCCTTTCTCTTTCCCATCAGGTGATCATGGTGACTGGAGATCACCCTATCACAGCCAAGGCCATTGCCAAAGGTGTGGGCATCATATCAGAGGGTAATGAGACGGTAGAGGACATTGCAGCCCGGCTCAACATTCCTGTGAGTCAAGTCAACCCCAGGTGAGGCCTTTTCAGAATCTTACCCCTGATCAACTCATCCTCTCCCACTGTGAGGCCTTCCCTGTCTCCTGGGGGGATTCAAACAGCATCTCTGGGGCCTTTCACTAAGGCCTTACTTCTGAACCTCTGTGACTACTTCCTCCCACCTCCCACCAATGAGCAGTGTGACTTTGGTGGTAGTCACTTTGCCTTGCTGAACATGTCCACATGGTGAAGCTTGCTGTGGGAGTGAGATATGGAGGAAGGAAGTATCCCAGGGCTGGAAAACTGGACCTACAGCCTGTGGTGACATCACGAGCCGAGGATATAGAGTAATGGAGGGAGAGGGATGTGAAAGAGATGGGAGATCCCCACTTGTTAGGTAGACTGAGGCAGGCCCAGAGATGGTGACGAGACACCTGGGCTCAAGTCATCAGCCACAGCTGTCCCTACCCTCCAGAGAAGCCAAGGCATGCGTGGTGCATGGCTCAGACCTGAAGGACATGACATCAGAGCAGCTGGACGAGATCCTCAGGGACCACACGGAGATCGTGTTTGCCCGCACCTCTCCCCAGCAGAAGCTCATCATTGTGGAAGGATGTCAGAGGCAGGTAAGCGTGCGGGGAGAGGGGGCGGTCAGGGGCCTTTGAGAGAGGGGCTTTATCTTCACAGTGGTATTTTCACAGGGAGCCATCGTGGCCGTGACGGGTGACGGGGTGAACGACTCCCCCGCCCTGAAGAAGGCTGACATTGGCATTGCCATGGGCATCTCTGGCTCTGACGTCTCTAAGCAGGCGGCTGACATGATCCTGCTGGATGATAATTTTGCCTCCATTGTCACGGGCGTGGAGGAGGGTGAGGAGGCGGCACGGGCTGGGGTGACGTCCAGGGTGTGTGAAGCCAGTCCCTCCACCTCCTGTGTTTTCTTCCCTAGTAGAAATGTCAACCCAGGTTTCCAGACACCTCGGCCTGCTTTGGTGTCTCTTAAATAGACTATCATCCTCTCTCGGGGAAATGAAAGGCCACTTTTCATGGGCTAGGGGTGGGGACTGTCCCTCTGACCTCCCTGACACTCAGAATCTCCTGCAGGGCGCCTCATCTTTGACAACCTGAAGAAGTCCATCGCGTACACCCTAACTAGCAACATCCCCGAGATCACCCCCTTCCTGCTGTTCATCATTGCCAACATCCCCCTCCCTCTGGGCACCGTGACCATTCTCTGCATTGACCTGGGCACTGACATGGTGAGGCCAGAGGGAGCGGCAGCCGGGTCGCTGAGGGAGGGAGGGAGATGGTATGTGAAGGAATTTCAACAGGGCAGCCCATTGGGTCTTGACTGTTCAGACACACTCAGGCCGGGAGGAGAATAGGATCTTCGTATGTGTGTGTGTTGAATCATATGTTGGAGATTCTTCACGGCTGTGCCCGTGGTCTCCCACACCCCTTCTGATTTCCTCCCCACATCCTGTGCACACAGGTGCCCGCCATCTCCCTGGCCTACGAAGCAGCTGAGAGTGACATCATGAAGCGGCAGCCACGGAACTCCCAGACTGACAAGCTGGTGAACGAGAGACTTATCAGCATGGCTTACGGACAGATCGGTGCGCCAGGCCCCAGGGATGAGGAGAGAACCCCCCAAAGGCTTCTGTTCTTGTTTCCTTCCCTGACCCAGCTGCTGCTTGTGGTCCCCCACTCACAGGGATGATCCAGGCTCTGGGTGGCTTCTTCACCTACTTCGTGATTCTGGCGGAGAATGGCTTCCTGCCTTCGAGGTTGCTGGGAATCCGCCTGGACTGGGACGATCGGACCACAAATGACCTGGAGGACAGCTATGGACAGGAGTGGGTGGGTGGGATGGCATGTCGCCATGTACACACTGGAGGGGTTGAGCTGCATGCCTGGCAGGAGTGGCCAGGGGCCAAAGGTGGGGGAGGGCAGTGTCCAAGGATGGATCGGGGACCAGGGTTAATGACTACTCTAAAACCAGGCTGTGCTCTGGTCCTACCTTTTCCTCTTAACACTTAACCTCCTCTGGCCGCCCTCCCCAGACCTACGAGCAGCGGAAGGTGGTGGAGTTCACGTGCCACACGGCCTTCTTCGCCAGCATTGTGGTGGTGCAGTGGGCTGATCTCATCATCTGCAAGACTCGCCGCAACTCCGTGTTCCAGCAGGGCATGAAGTGAGCACCCCACTGTCACCCATCCACCCGGGCAGAGCACTGGGGGCAAGACCACCAACTCACGCAGTCCAGTCCCGACAGCAGATCACCTCGCTTCCCTGCGTCCCAGCCTGCCAGGGGGCGTCTGGTTCTCATTATCTAGCTGCTTATCCATAGCTAGGTTTGAAATGGAGAAAAGACAAGGAATAATAGAATCCTTTCCACAGATTCTAATTTTGTTCCTAAAATATATTTTGTTATGGTTTCCTTCCCCCTTCCTTTTTATCTTCTTTCATCCTTCCTTTCTTTCTCCCTCCTTTCCTTCCCTCCTCCTTTTCATTCCCCATCTATTACTCCAGGGGCATCTACTGACATTCTTTGCCCAACTCTATATTCAAGGTCTTCTGCTCACCTCAGCATGGAGCCTAGAGTACTGCACTTACCCTGCGGTGCTGTATCTGCCTACTGGCAGACTTGGGCCTTCCTACAGCATGGTACCATGTGCCAGGCACTGGGCCAAGTCCCTCACAGCCTTAAATCCTTACCATCACTGTAGAAAGTAAATATTAGTGTTTAAGTAAACAAAAGTCTGTTATGCCCAAACTTGCCAGTTAGTAAGGGTCCACTAGGCCTGTCTCTAAAGCCCAAGCTCCTGGCTCTCTCTCAAATCCTAGTGGCTCATCCATCTCAGACACTGGCACTTATTAGGAACTCAATAATTTATGATTCCAGCATAGATGGAGGTTGAGTGCTAAAGGTACTACACTAATTCTCTTTCTTTTCCTCCGCTTTAAACAATGGCCATTATTCCCCTGGTAAGTTTTGTCCCAGGGAATCTAAGAACTTGGGAGACAGACTTAGGGCCCGGGACTTATGTGTAGCACATGGATAGGCCCAAGAAGCTAGGGGCACTGTCAGACTGCTAAATCTAACTCACCTACAAGCCAATGGAAAGAAAAGAAAAATAGAGCAAAGCCAAGAAGTGACCGAGCTGGAAATAGACTCCTTATCTGACTCCAGAATCCTCCCTCTAAACCTGTCTATGCTGGTATAGGGAACAAACTTCCCAGAGTTCCCTCAGCTTTCCATCTTGACTCAACATCTTTAATGAACCACCACTAGAATCGGTAAGAGACACTGAGAAATATAAGACACGCATGGGCTCTGCACTGAGTTTTCAAGAAATCTTTGTTAGTTTGATTGAAGTTTTGTTGTTGTTTTGAGATGGGCTTGATATGTAGATCCTCCTGCTTCAACCTGGTGAGTGCTGGGGTCACCCAGCTTTTCAGAGCCTCTCATTGGAGGGTCTCTGGGAGACCCTCTCCCAGAGAACGCATCTGAAGCAATAACTTAGAATGACCTGGGGAAAGGGATCTGCTGACCGCTGCAGCTCTAGCTCAGTACATATCATCCAATATGTAAGAAACAATATGAACACATGTGTGATAGACAATAATTGGGGCTAAACTCAGTAAGCAGAAAAGGAAAAGGTTTCTATGGTTACATAAAACATAAGATGTTTGAAGAGGAAATCAGCAGATCTCATTTATAACCCTTCCTCCGTTATTCCCCCCCCCTTTCCTTTCCACCCCCGAGGGTGTCCTTGCAGCTCTCCCTTCCCATGCCATCTCAAACCTCTTGCTCTTTGCCTTTCCAGGAACAAGATCCTGATTTTTGGCCTTCTGGAGGAGACAGCACTGGCTGCCTTTCTGTCTTACTGCCCAGGCATGGGAGTAGCCCTCCGAATGTACCCACTCAAGTGAGCGTCCCTTTGGGTGGCTGAGTGCATGGCACACAGGTGTCCTGAGCCCCGCTCTGGGATTCAGGATCCTACCCATTTGAACCCAGTGTGTGTGATGCTGCGCTGACCTCCGAAGCTCCTGATCACCCCTCCCTCTTGTTTGTAGGGTCACTTGGTGGTTCTGTGCCTTCCCCTACAGCCTCCTCATCTTCATCTATGATGAGGTCCGAAAGCTCATCCTGCGGCGATATCCTGGGGGTAAGCGCCTCTGCCCAACCAGGCCGGAGAAGTCCAGCCCTAGCCTGGGTTTGCCTCTGAGCTTCATTTCTTTATTACACCTTTGTTCCTGTTTCTCAGGTCCCAAATCCCAGAATCCCTAACTCTGGAGTCTCCCTCCCTCCTAGTTCCTCCTCTCCAATTCTAAGTCCCACTTAACTGACCACATCTCTCTCCTTCCCCCAGCATCACAGAACATTCAAATTAGAAAGAGACTCCTCAGATTCATCTAGCCACTTCACCTCCAGACTTTACAGAGAAAGAGAAAGCACTAGGGTGAATTTATTTATTCAAGGTCTCAGGCAAGAAGTAGTAGAACTTGATCTGCTGATTTCTTGGCATCCAACAAGAGCTTGTTTGGTTTTCTTCTGACATTTAAAAAAAAATCACTTACTAGGTTAAAAAGTTATGGCCTAAAAACCAAATACAGTCCACAGAGTATATTTGGTGTGTGTGTGTGTGTGAGAGAGAGAGAGGGGGAGGGCACCTAGGGCTTGAACTCAGGAAATGAATGCTGTACCTAGCTTTTTTGCTCAAGTCACGGCACCACTTCAAGTTTTCTGGTGCTTAATTGGAGGTAAGAATCTCAGTAGTTCCTGCTTGGGCTATCTTTGAACCACTATCTTCAGATCTTAGGATTATAGGGATGAGCCACCAGCACCCGGTTACATACAGATACACGCAGGTAGACAGACAGACAGACAGACAGACAGACAGATCTCCAATATCCAAGCTCTTAGGAGCTTTCATATTAAATCTGAGTTACTAAGTCTTTTAATTTCAGAAGAACTGGCAGTCCTCTGTCCCTATTCTCTGCTTCATTTCATCAGCAGACAGCTGCTTCTAGACACTGTTTTATCTGAAGAGTCCTGAGACATTTGTACTTGAGTCTCCGCTGTTCCAATATAGATCTCCCCAGAAGGCAGGCTTGCCCGCTTCTTCCCTCTAACCCACAGCCTGCCCAGCAGGCCCCTTGCTCTCCTTTACTTCCCTCCCACCAACTGCGGCTGCTTCCCTCAACTCCCTCTCCAGGTCTCTCTTCCACCTGGCCTCAGCTACCCAAGCTCCCAAGAAATCTATCTTCTGCCTCATTTTGAGCTCACACTGTAACCTTACCCCAATCTCTCTAACAGGCTGGGTGGAAAAGGAGACATATTACTGAATCCACTGGAAGAAGAATCAGCCACGGGCAAGCTGGGATGCTCTGGAGACCTTGCAGGGGTGAGGGGAAAGATGTGGGGAGAGACAAGGAAGCAACTCAGCAGGCTAAGTTGGGGGAAATGGATTAAAAAACAAACAAACAAACTTGAGAACGACTGCTCCATAGACCTAATCGTGAACTCTCAGATTAGACTGCATGCTAGTCATCCTCCCAGATTCTTTTTCATCCTACTCCACCCTGTTGAGGAGCTGGGGTTTGTGACAGCACCCTTCTGTGCCCTAGCCCTTTACCTCATCTCCTATAGAGCAGCATCTGAAGACAGGGATCTGCCTAATTTAAAGACGGAACCCTCTTAGATCACCAAGTGTCACTTTATGTCTTCAGCCTTATTCCTCTTCTGGCTCTTGCCTCTCAGTTTTCTGTCCCCTCTGCTTCCCCTCAGACCTTGACGTCACAAAGGCTTCTCTCATGAGAGCAAGAGCCGGAGGCTGGGAAGAGAAGTTAGTTTGGAGAGGCAGGCCATTCCCTAGTTAGGAACTAGAGAAAGGATCTGGGAAGACAGGTGTTCTGGCTAGAGGAAAGGAGCAGCAAAGGAAGAAAGGTAGGAAAGTAATAGCAATATCAGAGCAACAGAAATACTGCATCCTTCCCTTTTAGAATAGCCTACCAGTAGACCAAATTCATATCTCATCAGAGTAGCAGCAGAAATAGAATCAGGAGACAAACTGAAGCAGCGCACAGATACCACACTGCATGCCACCTAGTGTCCCATTGGCCCTTGGCTCACAGTCTTGTTGGTCCATGAGGCCCAGATGTCACAGATGCTCCCGCTATCTCAATCACAAGTACTTAAGATACTAAGTCCTTAGTCACTCCCTGCTGTTCCAGGACACTAGATGCTGCTTGTTCTTTCCATGCCTCCCTCCCCCCCACCATGTCAACTCTACATCAATCAAGCAGGAACCTTGATGCCCATCCTATGAATTAACCTCTTGACACTTACAAACTGACCCTGGAAAAGGCCATTAGCTGGAGTTGGAATGGAATCGTTCCCAGAAGATTCCTAACTCCCAGAGTCATGCAGAATCAGCTTAGGCCATGACATAATCAGATCCTTTAACACGAAGAGGGTCAATGTTAAGACAGATCTGCTTTAGGTTCTGAGGCAGATTCTTTACTCCTTCCCCATCTAATATGTTTGCTCTGCTGGCAGTTCTGCCTATTCCCTAAGCCTGGTTTCAAAAGTATTGGGAAAACCCTACACAGCAATCTAGATGGCCTAAGCCAGCATGAGACACCGGAGGAAGATGGAAGACATAGGTGAAAAAAAAGGACAAAACCCAACCTTAGTCAGGCCCATTAACAGCCTCCCATTGGCTTTCCTTTCTCTGCACTGGCATTTTGCTTTATCAGAAGAACCTTGAAATAAGTGAGTCATTGTTTCACGATGGAATCTAAATCGGACATCATGATTTATTTGAGCCAGATTAATTTGAGATTATTGACTGTGGACAAAAGTTCATCTTTACGCAATCAATAAAAATGGCATCTATCTAGTGAATTAAGGGCATCAACAGTATTGGTAGGGGTGACCTATTTAGTCTAAAATTATACGTTTCAGGCACTTTACAAATATGCATTTAGAAGTATAGCAAGTACGTTGGCTAATTATCACCAATCCTGATGTATTTGTTAAATATCTACGGGCTCTTTACTGTGATCTGTAGAATGTTAGTCTGAGGCACTATATATGTACTTGAAAATAATAAAGTTGCGTTGCATTTCTTTACGGGAAGAACACCTCTTCTATAATTGACTTGTATACTTCATATCTGCCGCTCACTTGGGTATTGAAATGTGTGCTGCAGCAAGATTTGGCTTGAAGAGAGAAGTGTAACGAGAACAAAGGTGTCAGGGATGGGAGTGAAATGATCTGGAAACAGATGGTGCTGGGAGGAAAACTAGCAAGAAGTTAGTTGCAAAATAACCTAGAAGGAAACAGAGTAGAACTTCCTCCTAGTTAAATCACCCCAGGGGTCACAAGGTCTTCTCCAGGACAGCAAAGGGATGTGAGATTATGAGGGCCAAACCTCACAGCCACTTCTGCTTCTTTCTGTTCCAGACAAAATTCAGGCCACTCCCCCCACCGCTTTTTTTCTAATTGGTCTTGGGACTTGAACTCTGAGCCTGGGTGCTGTCCTTGAGCTCTTCAGCTCAAGGCTACCACCCTACCTCTTGAACCACAGTGCCACTTCCAGTTTTCTGGTAGTTAATTGGAATTAAAGAGTTTAAGAGTTTCACAGACTTTAGTGCGTGGACTGGCTTTGAATTGTGATCCTCAGATCTTAGCCTCCTGAGTAGCTAGGATTACAGGCGTGAGCCACCTCGCCCAGCTTCTGCTACTTCTAACCTGACAAGAGTAGGGGAAAGAAATCTGCTCTGAGAGGTTGGACAGACAGCACTATCAACAGTCTGTACTATATGCAGAGCTGCTGTGGCAGACATACTTAGGGTGTGAAGATAATACAGGTTCAGCCTTGAAGTGCACCTGAGAATCTGGTAAGCGTCACAGGGAAGGTGTGATGGTCAGCCAAGAGGAAGGCCATGTTCTGGATATTGGGGGGATGGGGAGGTGTGCACTCCTCCAAGAGTTCCTAAGCACGGGAGATGGGGCAATCCCAGTTCTTACAACAGACACAAGGATTCTCAGAAGAACAGCCAGTTCCTGCTGACCTATCTTCTGACCCTTCAATTACACTCAACAGTGTAGTGTTGTATGAGTGTTGTGGTGTAGTGATTGCATGAGTGATGACTCTGACTTACTCTATGCCATAAAGATAAGATGTCTACTCTGTGAGTGTGTGTGTGTGTGTGTGTGTGTGTGTGTGTGTGTACATACCAGTCCTGGGGCTTGAACTCAGGACTTTGTGCTCTTACTTACTTGCGCTATAGCTTCACTTGTGGTGGCTTTTTTGTGGTTAATTTGAAATCAGAGTCTCATGAACTCTTTTCTCAAGCTGGGTTTGAACTATAATTCTCAGATAACAGGATTGAGTCATTGGTGCCCAGCTCAAATTTGTTTTTTGTTTTTTTTTTTTTGCCAGTCCTGGGGCTTGAACTCATGGCCTGAGCACTGTCCTTGGGCTTTCTCAAGGCTAGCCCTCTACCACTTGATCCACATCACCATTTCTGACTTTTCTGTGTATACTGAGGAATCAAACCCGGGTCTTTGTGCATGCAAGACAAGCACTCTACCACTAGGCCAAACTCCTGGCCCCAGCTCAAATTTTTATTTGTAAAAATTTTATTCACATTTCTTTCATCTCACCTCAGGGCTTCTATTCTTGATGGCCCTTATGTCAAGAATACTTTTCCCTCAAATGCCTAGCTCCTTCATTTCATTCGAATCAATCCTTAAATATTGTCTCCTCAGAAGGGTCCTTTCAGCCCTTTCAAAAAGTAACATTCTTGGTACCTCTTTGTTTTCTCTCTTTCTAACTTTCCAAGTAGATACACAAGAAATAGATATAGTGTATAAAAATATATACAGGGGCCAAGAGATAGGCCTAGTGGTAGAGTGCTTGCCTAGCAAGCACAAAGACCAGGGTTCGATTCTGTGGTACCACATACATAGAAAAAGCCGGATATGATGCTGTGGCTCATGTGGTAGAGCTCTAGTCTTGAGAAAGTCCAAGTACAGTGCTCAGGTCCTGAGCTCAAGCCCCCGGACTGGCCAAAAAAAAAAAAACTAAAGTAAAAAAGGACTGCAAGTCAGCCTACCTACTAAGGAGGCTAAGATCTGAGGATTGTGGTTCAGAGCCAACCCAGGCAGGAAAGTCCAATAAACAACTCAGAAAAAGCTGGAAGTGGTACTGTGGCTCAAGCAATAGAGCACTTTGAATATAAAGAGGCTCAGGGACAGCACCTGGCCCTGAGTTCAAGCCCTAGGACCAGCTAAATAAATAAATAAATAAATGGCCTGCAAGTAAGGCTCAGATGGTAGAGTATCTGCCTAGCAAGTAGAAGGCCCTGAGTATCAGCTAAAATAAAATAAAATATAAATGTAAACACATATGTCTAATGAGGCATATGTCTAACATATATGTCTAATGAATCCTCAGAAGAATCCAGAAATATGGAGGCTGTTACTATTATGTCCAACTAAGCAAATGAGACTATGGAGGTTCAGCAAGGTTAAATAATGTCTTCAGAGTCTCTTAGGTAGTCAGAAGCAGTAGTCAAATTAGACCAGCCTAGATCCAGGGCCAGCTCTCTGCATCGGGTAACCTGCAGGTACAGAAGTCTGCAGACAGCATGCAACCTATCAGCCCAGTGCTTAGCAGAATATGGGGGTCTGTGCAGGGAGCCAGGACTTGTAGTCATTGACTGTTCAAGCAATAGGGGCTGGGAAGACACATAGGATTAGAACCAGAGAAATACATCAGAGTTTTTAAAAATATATGCAAAAAGACTCAACAATTTGCTAGAGGATCTTCCTAAAGAGATGAAATGTGATTGGTATTTGAAAGTAAGGCCACCTCTGACCCAAGAAGTGCTTTCCATGACATTTCCCACAATTTTATCTACAGAATAGGAAATGTGATATTTCAGAGACAGACGATAAGCTAATTACTCAAAATGTTAAGAATGTAGTAAAAATAGGAAGTGATTAGATTTCTATCAGGGGAAGACATTTGGTTCAAAACCACTCTTTCCAACATTCTTGGCTCCATATAATTCAATGAGAATGTTTTCCAAATTCCTCAAAGAGTGTAACTGGGTGTGGTGGCTCAAGCCTATACTCCTCCATACTGGGGAGGCAGAGATGGCAACAGGGAAGTGAACTAGTTTGAGGGTGGTTCAGGCAAAAAGAAGATCATAGACTTCATGAGACTTCAGGGGAAGGCTCATGAGAAGCAAGAGAGCTGGGCCCAGCGATGCATACTTGTCACTCCCAGGGACATAGGGGAGCGAAAGTAGGGGAACCTATCTTGAAAACAGCCAGGGGAACTGGGAAACTTGAAGGTTGGATAGCTGAGTGTGGGAGGCAGGGAAGGAAGAATGACAGATAGGATCACGATATATTATATTCATAAACTGACAGGTTGAATCAAAACCCCTTTGTATAACCACTTAAAGATAATAAAAATAAATTTAAAAATAAATAAACATGAAAAGACAGAGAAAGGAAGAGAGAGAGAAAGGAAGGAAGGAAGGAAGGAAGGAAGGAAGGAAGGAAGGAAGGAAGGAAGGAAGGAAGGAAGGAAGGGAGGGAGGGAGGGAGGGAGGAAGGGCCTAAAGAGGCCATAGGGTGCTTGCCTAGCATGCACAAAGACCTGGGTTCGATTCCTCGGTACCATGTGCATAGAAAAAAGCCAGAATTGGTGCTGTAGCTCAAGTGGTAGAGCTCTAGCCATGAGAAAGCCCAAGGACAGTGCTCAGGCCCTGAGTTCAAGGCCCAGGACTAGCAGAAAAAAAAGAAGTAGTAGGTATGTATGACTCAAGTAGTAGAGCAGCTGCCTAGCAAGCTCAAGGCCTTGAGTTTACTTTTCAATATTATCCAAATGAAAGAAAAATCAGGCGTCGTGGCTCATGCCTGTATTCCTAGCTACTCAGGAGGCTGCGATGTGAGGATCGCTGTTCAAAGCCAGCCCTGGCACTAAAGAACATGAGACTCTTATCTGCAATTAGTCATGTGGCATGCGATCATATCACTAGGAACATGTTACTAACAACTTTCATCAACTAGACAAATGATGAGGTCATCATTTCAAGTGGTATCAACAAGGTGGTCGGTAATGCTCAGCATCACTTCCTGATTCAAATATTTGAGGAAAGAACCTACTAGAACACGCCATTATGCTCAAAGGAGAAAAGGATGAAATTCGGAAAGCAGCAACAATTACAACAGAAAGGATAGCAACAGCATTTGAAATCTTCAGGAAGGGACATCATTAAAAAAAAGTTTAGGGGCTGGGAATGTGGTTCAGCATGCATGAGCCCCTGGTTTTGATTCCTCCATACCATATAAACAGAAAAGGTTGGAAGTGGCAAAAACTGTGGCTCAAGTAGTAGAATGCTAGCCTTGAGCAAAAAGAAGCTCAGGGACAGTGCCCAGGCCCTGAGTTCAAACTCCAGGGGTGACAAAAAAAAAGTTCAAACAAGCCAGGTATGGATATTCCATACCTGTAATTCCAACACTCAAGCCTGGATTACAAGTTCCTCTGGTACATAGAAAGACTCTTTCAAAAGAAAAATTTTAAAGTGTGTGTGTTGAGGAAAGGTAAGAGAAAACCCATAAGCCCAACTACTTAAAAGGTAAAAATCATTTGATTAAAAAAATACCACTTTATGACTCTATAGACATAATGTTTTATTACATAGATTATTATGTATCTATGATATACAAACCCGCAGCCTAATTTTGATTACGTTCTAAAATCTAAGTGCCAGTGATTGTATGTAGAGATTCCCTTATTGGGGCCGGGAGTTTGGCCTAGTGGCAGAGTGCTTGCCTAGCATGCACGAAGATCCAGGTTCGTTTCCTCGGTACCACATACATAGAAAAAAGCTGGAAGTGGTGCTGAGGCTCAAGTGGTAGAATGCTAAGCCTTGAGAAAGTCCAAGGACCGTGCTCAGGCCCTGAGCCCAAGCCCAGGACTGGCAAAAAAAAACAAACAAACAAGAAAAAAAAAACCAGTATTCACCTCATGGAATAGAATGGGCAATGAAAATGTCTTTTCTATATTCTAGGAAGTGGTATTGTAGCTCAAGGGGTAGGGTGGTAGCCTTGAGCTCAGGGACAACACCCAGGCCCAGAGTTCAAGCCTCACGAACCACCCCCCAAAAATATTTTTTCTATATTCTAGTGTGGTTTAAATAATGGAAGGATATTCTTTCTGTGAGGGGGTAAATATTTCAACTGAAGGTCTTGAGCTTGCTAAGCTTTACCAAGGTTAGAGGCCAAACCCAGCCACAACATTTAGCAAGACCTTATTTCAAAGAACACACCAAGTGTGGCCCAGTTACTTAGGAAGCACAGATGAGAGATTGCAGGTCTGAGGCCAAGTCAAGAAAAATGTGCAAGACTTTGTCTGAAAATAATTAAAGCAGAAAGTGCTACAGGCATGTCTCAAGTGATAGGGTGCTTGAATTCAAATCATAGTGCCTGTTCCTCCAAAATTTCCATAGAAAGGTAGAGACAAACAAGAGTAAAAATATTTTGTTAACCAGGCACTAGTGGCTCATATCTGTAATCATAGCTGCTGAAGAAGCTGGAATCTCAGAATCTATGGAGGATATGTGAAGCTGTGGAGGATACGTGGAGCTATGGCTCAAGTGCTAGAGCACCAGCCTTGAGTGAGAGATAAGGTCACGCCCAGGCCCTGAGTTCAAACCCTGATATTGGCACCAAAAAACAAAGAATATAGGGCTGGGAGTTTTGCCTCATGGTAAGAGTGCTTGCCTAGCATGCTCAAAGACCCAGGTTTGATTCCTCAATACCACGTACACAGAAAAAGCTGTGAAGTGGTGCTGTGGCTCAAGTGGTAGAGCTCTAGTCTTGAGAAAGCCCAAGGACCGAGTTCAAGCCCTGGGACTGGCAAAAAAAGAAATACATATGTATTTGTATTTAAGCAAGAATCTGCTTAGTATTGAAGTAAACAGATCAAATGTATAACAATAATACTAACTAATCTACTTACAGATTTTTTTTTTCTTTTTTCTGCTGGTCCTGGAACTTGAACTCAGAGTCTAGGCTCTGTCCCTGAGCCTCTCTGTGATCAAGGCTAGCATTCTACCGTTTGAGCCACAGTTGCCACTTCCAGCTTTTTCTGACTAGTTTATTGGAGATAAGAGTCTCATGGTCTTTACTGCCCAAGCTGGCTTTAAACAATAATCTTCAGTTCTCAGCCTCCTGAGTAGCTAGGATTTCAGGGATAAGTCACCGGCACTTGGCAATTATTTTAAGTCATATTTTTTAAAATACTGCAGACCTAAGTGACTTTGATATCAAAATCTTATAATGTTAAGATGAAATCTAAAACTCATTCATTCAACATTGATTCAAGAGCTATTTGTGGAGCAGCCACTCTGCAGTGGGCACTGTTGCCAGGGCTCAGCCTCTTGCCATGAAGAAGTCAGGAGAGGTCACGGAGTATGACAATCAGCAAGTGCACAGACAAATAGGATAATTTCAGAGGGTTAAAAATACCCAGAAGAGGGGCCAGGAGTTTGGCCTAGTAGTAGAGTGCTTGCCTACTATGCACAAAGACCTGGGTTCAATTCCTCGGTACTATATACATAGAAAAAAGCCAGAAGTGGTGCTGTGGCTCAAGTGGTAGAGCTCTGGCCTTGAAAAAACCCACAGACAGTGCTCAGGCTCTGAGTTCAAAACCCAGGACTGGAAAAACAACAACAACAACAAACGCTCAAAAGAAGCCAGGTGCCTGTGACTCATGCCTGTAAGACTCTTTTCTCCAATTAACCACTCAAAAACTGGAAGTGGCACTGTGGCTCAACTGGTAGAGCACTAGCCTTAAGCACAAAGAGCCTTAGGAACAGTGCCCAGGCCTTGAGTTCAGATCCTCAGATTTCAGCCTTCTGAGGAGCTTGGATTACAGTTGTGAACCACTAGCACCTGACCAGTAATTTTGATTCTAATCCTTTTCTTGCTCTTAAGACTTTTAAAAAATTTTTTATTTTATTATTGGGGTGATGTACAGAGGAATTACAGTTACATTCAATCAGGTAGTAGGTACATTATTTCTTTTTTTTTTTTTTGGCCAGTCCTGGGCTTGAGCTCAGGGCCTGAGCACTGTCCTTGGACTTTCTCAAGGCTAGAGCTCTACCACTGGAGCCTCAGCACCACTTCCGGCTTTTTTCTATGTATGTGGTGCAGAGGAATCGAACCTGGGTCTTCATGCGTGCTAGGCAAGCACTTTAACCACTAGGCCAAACTCCCGGCCCCATAGGTAAATTATTTCTTGAACATTGTTACCTCTTCCCATGTTTTCCTCCCACTTTCCCTTCCCCAAGCCCCCCCAACTCATATTGTTTTTCCCTTACCTTCCCACTTTCAAATATGCAAATAAATGTAAGACTTTTATGTGGACAAAGGGAGGAAAAGGTTAGTAATGTATATCACACAGGGTTCCTACAAATCAATTTTTAAAAAAGGAAATCAATAGAAAATTGGGCAAATGACAAGAATGACAACTCACACACACAAAAAGAAACAAATCCTGAAAGCCAATAAGCAGAAGAGAAAATGCTCGCATAGACAAAGAAATACACATGAAAACTACAAAATACCAAATATTGCAGTTAGAAAGGTCATCCAGTGTACAGAATGGATGTCCTTGCATTTTGTTGTTCAGATCTGGACAGGTAAAACCCTTTTAGGCAGTAATTGGTAACATATTTTGAGCCTTTAAATGAGTACACACTATGAGTCAGCAACCAAAGTCAATGCTACAGACACAGGCTAGAGATACCTGTCACTGTGGTAATGCTTGCTTTTCTTTTTTCTTTTCTTCTTTTTCTTTTTCTTTTTTTCTCTGGTGCTGAGACTGGGGCTTGAATGCAGGGCCTGAGTGCTGTCCTTGCACTTTTTTGTTCAAGGCTATTACTTGAGCCACAGCTCTACTTTTGGCTTTTTTTTTTAACTGACTAATTGGAGTTATGAGTCTCAAGGAAATTTTCTACCCAGGCTGGCTTTGAACCAAAATCTTCACATTTCAGTCTCCTCAGTAGCTAGGATTACGGGCATGAGCCATCAGCAGCTAACTATGGTGGTACTTTTAGTGGTTAAATTTTTAAAAATGGAAAAATATTCTATGCATCTATCAATAATGCAAATGATAAACAAGTCCCATGCTCAATATGGAATATGAAATAACTTGCAGCTAAGCTTTTATTTGTCTGAAAAGTTGCTAAGTTAAAGAGAGCTGTAAAGATTAAAATGCATCAAATTTGGGATCTTTGATTGTATAAGCATCTAGAGGAGACTACAAGGACAGGTCACACGTTCACAGCAGTTCCATCAACTAGAGTTGCTGAGATCAGGAAGAGGAGAATTTTCAGTCTTCTTTTATCCCTTTCTATTGTACACAGGGTCTTGCCATGTAGCCAAGATCGATCCTTTTGCCTTGACTTCTGAAGCACTGGGAGTGCTTTATTTTATACATTCTTAATAAAGAAGGCAAACTCCATCTGATAAGAAAACAGACTAACCTTTATCCCTGCCAGGAAAGGGATGCTTTCATTGGTAGATTTGGAAGGAGGACTAGATCAGTACCAATGTGGATGTTTTGGGGGTTGGGATGATGAAGATTGGTGGTAAAGCATTTGCCCAGAAAGCACAAAATTCGGGTTCAATCCCCAGTATAAATAAGGATAAGTGAGGGGGAGGAGGAGGAAGATGAAGAGGAGGAGGAAGAGAAGGAGAAAGAGAAGGAGAAGAAGGAGAAGGAGGAGAAGGAGGAGGGGGGAAGAAGAAGGAGGAGGAGGAGGGGCGGAAGAAGAAAGAGGAGAAGGAGGAGGAGGAGGAGGGGGAGGAGGAGAAGAAGAAGAAGGAGAAGAAGAAGAGGAGGAGGAGGAAGAAGAAAAAGAAGAGGAGGAGGAAGAGGAGGAAGAGGAAGAATTTGCAGACCCAACCAAAATGTAATTAAGCAATCATCAAACATAGAAAGGAGAAATCATGGGGCACCTATGGCCCAGGTGTGTAATCCTAGCTATACAGGATCTGGAGAATCTCCATTCAATTAGACCAGCCCAGGCAGAAAAGTCCTTGAGGTAAAATAACTAGCAAGAAAGCAGGACTGAATTCTGACAAAATATTCTAGTACCCCACTGGTGGGAATGTAAACTACTACAATCACTCTGGAAAGCAGCCTGAAGGTTCCTGAAAATAGGAAACAGGGGCTAGGAGTTTGGCCTAGTGGTAGAGGGCTTGCTTAGCATGCATGAAGACCCGGGTTCAATTCCTTAGTATCACATACATAGAAAAAGCCAGAAGTGGTACTGTAGCTCAAGTGGTAGGGTCCTAGCCTTGAGAAAACGCAAGGACAGTGCTCAGGCCCTGAGCTCAAAGCCTAAGACTGGCAAAAAAAAGAAAAAAAAAAAAGAAAGAAAGAAAAGAAACAGGCTGAGCACCAGTGGGTGGCTCACGCCTGTAAGCCTAGCTACTCAGGAGGCTTAGATCCAAGGGTTGCTGTTCAAAGCCAGCTCGGGCATAAAAGTTGGTGAGACTCTTATCTCCAATTAACCATCAGAAAACTGGAAGTGGTGCTGTAGCTCAAGTGACAGAGTGATAGCCTTGAACTGAAGAGCTCAGGGACAGTGCCCAGGCCCAGAGTTCAAGCCCCATGACCAACCAAAAAGAAAAAACAAAAAACAAAAAACTAAATATAAACCTTCCTACAACCAAACCAGACCATTCCTAGGCATCTACCCTAAGCACCAAGAGCCAGGATATGACAAGGACATGGCACGTTCATGTTCACTGTCTCACTGTTCACAACAGCCAAGATATGAACACAACCACATGCCCTATAATAGATGAATAGATCCCAAAATGTGGTACTTATGTATAATTTTACACAGTCATTAGAAAGGATAAAATAATGCCATTTGCAAGGAAATCATGTGGAGCAAGGTAAGCCACGATCAGAGAGAGAAACAGCTCACATTCTCCCTGATATGCGGAAGTTAGACTTAAATCACAAGGGGACATGCAAATTGCACAGGATTCTAGACTTTCACATACAATGAGGCCAGAAAAGGATAGTCTAGGAGAAAATCACCATGTTGTAATGCCTAAGCATATGCACATAAAATAATATACATACTGAAATGAACTCCAAAAATACGAAACAAAGGATCTTTTTCTTAATTTGTTTTTCATATTCTCATGACTCTGTATTCTTTACCTCATATATGGTATACAATAAAGTAATTTAAAAAAAAAAAAGCAGGATTGGAGGCTGAAGGGATAGAATGCCTGACGAGCAAGCCAGACTGAGTGTGAGACACTGAATGCATACAGTTCCACCAAAAGAGGAAAAAAAAAGAGTAGAGGGAGTTTATGTCATAGACATTACTGAATATATGTGTGCATACATATAAATATATAGCCACTTTAGGAAGCAGGAAGGAGGCAAAAAATAATTTGCATATACTGTAAGCATGTAAAGTTGAAGCACTTACTGAGATGTCTGCAAAGGTGAACAGAAGATAGCCCATCGTTTACAAAAGGTGGAATGGTTATAGTTTTACTCTCATTGGGAAGAATCCATTGCATTAAGCAATGAATCTGAGGGTCTGAATTTGTAGCCAGCCTAGGAGGAGGAGAAAAAAAAAATCTTAGCGACTCTTATCTCCAATTACCCAGTAAAAAGTAGGAAGTGGTTCAAGGGGTAGAGCGCTAGCTCTGTAGTTGTTGAGTTAGCTATGTGGGATATTGGTAAGTCTCCAGAAGTCACAGCACCACACAAGCCCTTTGTTCTAGTCTGATCCTCACATCCAAAGTTGCTTTGTGACAGAATCTGCTTCCGTCCTCCTTAAACTCAGTGGAAGTTCCAAGCAAGAACTGACAGGTTCCTGGACGGAACTTCCACAAGCCTTTGTAACAAATGACCTGGGCTGTTGCCACAGCACCCACAGAGCCTAGGGCAGAGGGGCTACCAGCCTGCCCTGAAGCTCACCTGGCCTCCTAGCTCTTGCTGCACTTCCTACCTGTCGAGCAGCTGTGCATCTTCATCTCTTAGGTACCTGGTTTTTCTCCACCTCCCTCATTACTTCCATCACCATTCTGCATCCTTTACCTTCTCCTTAACTCTCCAAGCTCAGTGGACCCCTCTCAGCTTGACTCTCTCCCTCCATCTTCTTGGCTCAGACCTGTTCCTCACTCCCCTTTCCCTTTCTCATCCCTGGGCTGACTCCTCCATCGCCATCCCTTTTTTTGCTAGGCTCTAGCTCCCCATTCCCCACGGCCCTCCCCTTCTCACTGTCGGTTTTCTTCCACCAGTGGAGTCAGTTCAATCCAGGGATCAGTATGGGGCTTGAGGTAAACAAAACATCAATGACTTCTCCTCAAGGATGGAGTCCAACCCCAAGATCTTCAAGGTTGCCTAAAAGTTTTAAGTCCTCAATATACAAAAAAGGAGGAGAAATAGATATAGAAGAACTAAAGAAAGAAGTGGACATGGTGAGACCACCCAAAACAAATGGCCCCTGAAAATGCTCCCCTCCACCTTGATGCTAAAAGGCTATTCAGCATCTTACCTTGACAACAGATCACACAGGCCTTGAATGTCTTTTCCCTCTGTATTTCCCCCCCCTGCCAATTGACCTGTGGTCACCACTTCCCCATCAATGACTCTACTGTCCCCTCAGGATGACCACAAATTAACCTTGGAAGAACTGAGTGCCAAGTATTGTGTGGACCTGACCCAGGTGAGTAGGGAAAGGAGGTAGAAGATTTGCAGCTGGGACTTGGGCCTCCATGACAGGCAGAGTGAGAAATCAAGTCCCCTAACTTCAAATCCAATGCTCATTGGCTAGGCCAAGGCCCGCAGGACATGGTGATAGTGGTAACTTCCCTGAAGAGAGTTTAGTACTAGATAACGGATTAACAAAGATTTAGAGCTGATTCTCTCAAATGTTTTATCCCCTACCCCCACCACACACATCATTTATTCAAAGACTCTGACCATTTATCTACAGTTACCATATTAAACATTAAAATTCAAGAATGTAAAAAGTGTTTTTTAACCCATTTAAAAATAACAAGAAGAACTAGAGGCATGATACAAGAGATATAATGCTTGCCTGACACAAGCAAGGCCCTGAGTGTAATTCTTAGCACCACAGTAAACAAACAAACAATTACAATCATACATATTTGTCATATATGCTAAAATCTGACTCAAGGCCTAAATCATGTTCTACAGCTGAGCAGCTGCAAGGTCTTATGTTCTACCCCTCTGTTACAATCCCTCTGTTGCAAAATGAACAAGTTAATTTTCTAAGTGATAAATTCCTTACAAATTAGTATCACTAGTATTTGGGGCAGAAGGCTGGGAGTGGTAGTGCATGCCTATAATCCCATCTACTCTGGAGGTGGAAATAGGAGGCTCTTAATGACTGCCTAGGCAAAACATGAGACTTTATCTGAAACACAAATTAAAAGTTAAAAGAACGAAGGGCATGGCTCAAGGACTAAAGCACAGTGTGAGTCCCTGAATCTAATCCCTAGCACGGACCAAAAACAATTTAAATTAATAATTTTTTGCAAAATAACCATTTATAACAAAAGTGCCATCTTTTTACAAAGCTCTTTAAGATCTAGTTTTTAAAAATAAGACACTTAAGAGTCTCATATCTTTTCTCTATTTGTTGATACAGTGTGAGTCACGTATGCTTTAGAAAATCCTATCTATTAGCTTTCAGTCACTGTGACAATATACCTGTGGTAATATTACCTGTGGAAATATCGTCAGAGGAGGAGGGATTTCATTGGATTCACAATTTCAGAGGTTTCAGTCCGTGGTCACTTGGCTCTCTCCTTTCTTTTCTTTCTTTCTTTCTTTCTTTCTTTCTTTCTTTCTTTCTTTCTTTCTTTCTTTCTTTCCTTTGCCAGTCCTGGGGCTTGAACTCAGGACCTGGGCACTGTCCTTGGACACTTTTTGCTCAAGAATAGTGCTCTGCCACTTGAGCCACAGCTCCACTTCCGACTTTTTCTGTGTATGTGGTTGCAGGGAATCGAACCCGGGGCTTCCTGTATGCTAGGTGAGCACTTTACCACTAGGCCGCGCTCCTGGCCCTTCTGTTGTTTCTAGGCCTGTGGTAAGGCAGAGCATCAAGACAGGGAGCATGTGGTGGGACAAAAGAGAGAAACAGAACAAGGAACTAAAGTCCCAATATACCCCTCAGGACCGCCCCTTCCCACGCTTAGGCCTTGAACTAGGCCCTTCATTCCTAATGCTGCCCCCTGCTGCCTCCTGACAGCTGAGGAGCAAGCCTTTAGCATGTGGCCTTCCAGGGGCTATTTACCATCCTAATGGTAGTATTTCCCATACACTCAGGCTTTTCCATTTGGTTGGGTTGGTTATGTTGTTGTTTCATGTAGCCTCAGCTGACCTGGATCTTGCTCTGCAGCCAAGATTTTTCAGCCTTTTGAGTATGGGGATTATATGTTGGAATAGACCACCAGCCCTGACCGACTGTATGCTCTTGAGAATGAGAGGGGAAAAAAGACAATGACTTATGAATATGAGTAATTCTGGACCTATGGGCCACACCTCCCCCCATCAGATAGTCTTTTGAATCCCTTGGGAGCCCCCTCCCCCAACACACACACCCTACCCTGGGATAGGCTGGAAAGGGGTGATGGAAATTGGTAGAATCTATATTGTCATGTCCATTTAGAGGGGGAAGCACAAAAACTTGCACACAAGACTAGAATGCCTGTTTATGCTTCCTGCCTTTAGACATCTGTTTACTTGGGGTTTCCTTTCCCAAGTTGGAGAGACAAAGTGTAGCTGTCACATTAATACGTAACATTTACATATTACAGCTCATCACTACATTGGTCTTGCACATTTTATCTCTCTATATTTGTCTCCTCCCCCCAAGGAAACTCCTTAAGGATAGGTACAATTCTTATTTCATGTTGGTATTCTCAGTAGCTAGCACAATCAGGGGCATTAAGATAGACATTCAAGTTCATATATTGATTTATAGACAACAATATAGGGACCCAATAAATGGATCGTAGATGGACCGGTAAACGATAATAAGCTCTTCTTAATAAACTGCTAAGTGAGATTCCTTCTATAATGACAATATTCAAAACCTATCATATCTAAAAAGAGCTTCCAGATTGCAGGGCTACTTTAGTCAATACTATCCTGAGCAGGTCACTATTTGCTGCAATCCCCTTTTCTCCACCACAACTCTTCATCTGCCCCCATTTCCTTTCTCTCTAGGGCCATAGCCCAGAAACGGCAGAAAAGATCCTCCTGCTAGAAGGACCCAATGAACTGACCCCACCCCCCAGCACTCCAGAGTGGCTCAAATTCTTGAAACAACTGTTTGGTGGCTTCTCCCTCCTGCTGTGGGCTGGTGCCATTCTCTGCTTCTTGGCCTTCATAGTCCAGCACCATATTAAGAAGGAACCAACCAAAGATAATGTGAGTCTGTTTAGCTAATATTCACCAGTCTGGTCTCTGTTCAGACCCTGAAACTCTTCTGCTCAGCAGCTGAGCAAAAATCCCTTCGTTCAGCCCTTTGTAAGGAAGCCCTTAGTCCATCTTGGTACCTTTAGTCTTCTATCTAGAAGTGTCTGAGAGGGTGTGATTAATCTCAGCAATGTCCTCTCTCTGTTGATCTTCTCGAGTAATCATCAAAGCCCTTACCCTTCTCTGGAGCTTCTCCTCTTCATTCTCCCCTCCTCTTGCCTCCCTCCATATCTGCCTCCATGAATATTCTGAAGAGAAAGAGTCAGGTCTTTTGGACCAGGAATTTTTCTGCACTTACACTTCAAGTTTGGTTCACAAGGAAACCAAGTGTGCCAGCCCTATTTCAGATTTTTCTCTGGTCTCCAACTTATGCTTTTTTCTACCTTACCATTTTGCCTTTGCAAGCTGATTTTCTAAGACCAGCGAGGGTGAATACCACTTTACTGACAACCCATCCTTCCCCATCACCAGCTGTACCTGGGTGCCGTACTAACTGTCGTGGTCGTCATCACTGGCTGCTTCTCCTATTATCAAGAGGCCAAGAGCTCCAAGATTATGGAGTCCTTTAAGGACATGTTGCCACAGGTAGGACTGGTGTGGCAGGATCTAGTGAGTGGAAGCATAGACTGAGCCGTGACAGAAGTATTAGGGGTCTAGAAGAATTATAGTCCCCAATGAGTGAGCTGTAGGAGGCTGTTGATGAGAGGCTAGGTATTATGTTTGGCCTGAAAAATACCAGGAAAAAAGCTTTAGAATCCTGAGAATGCCATCCTATCACCAAAAAGTAGCTAGCTAGTCTGGAAGACACAATCAGAATTTAGTAAGAAAACACCATATACAAGCCAAATGACAACATTGCAGGGATAATTTAAGGCTGTATTTTTCCCAGGACATTAAAGATGATGAACATCTGTGGGAAAATGTCATTGTAAAGAACGCTAAAGAAATAGTTCTTAGCTCAAGATCTGATTCTTTGCTAGAGAAGAATATATACATCAAAAGATATTTTGGGGTCAATTAACAAAGCTAGAATATAGAAGGTAAATTTAAGGATTGCATCCATGGTAAACTTACTAAATTTATACATACATTGTGGTTACACAAAAGAATGTCGTAATTCTCAGTAAATGCACACTGCAACACTTGATCGTAATGTATGGAACAATGATTGTAATGTATGCAACTTACCTTTAAATAGATCAGGAAAAAATATACCTTTATCAGGGCCAGGAGTCTGGCCTAGTGGTAGAGTGCTTGCCTAGCATGCACCAAGACCCAGGTTCAATTCCTCAGTAGCACATACGTAGAAAAAACCTGGAAGCGGTGCTGTGGCTTAAGTGGTAGAGCTTGAGAAAGCCCAAGGACAGTGCTCAGACCCTGAGTTCAAGCCCCGGGATTGGCAAAAAAAAAAAAAAAAAAAAAACCTAAAGGGGGCCTGGAGTTTGACCTAGTGGTAGAGTGCTCACTTAGCATTCACAAACCTCTGGGTTCAATTCCTTGATACCATATACACACACAAAATAGCCAGAAATAGTACTACGGCTCAAGTAGTAGAGCACTATCCTTGAGAAAACTCAAGGACAGTGCCCAGGCCCTGAGTTCAAGCCCCAGGACTGGCCAAAACAAAAACAACAACAATAACAAAAACCTAAAGGTACATAGAAGCCATGTAAGAGTAGACAGGCTTTCTGACCACAGGCCTGGAAACTTGTAAAGTGGTAGGTTCCAAAATTTCTCAAGAACATTATCATCTTTACATTTGAACCTAGGATTATCTTTCCCTTTTAAAAATCAACATGATTTATTTTCCTTTGATAAGAGTTTGGTCATTTTGAACTGGAAGCTTGGAGATGGCTAGTGACATCAGGCTAAGAGGCAATTCCAAATTCATTTGATTGCTTATTTCTTTGCATGTTTTGCACATCAATGTCTGTCTATGCATACAGTGTGCCTTGGTCAGTCTCACCCCTTCACCTCTCACCCTCATCCCCCACGCCCCTTTCCCAAACCACTTCAACAAACCAACGAAACATTTAGTGACTTGGAACAACATATTCTTTGTCACCACTCATGGCTGAGCTGTTGCTCTGGTCACCTTGACCAGAACATGCTTGATGAGCTAAGGTGACCTCATGCTCTTGTCTAGGGTCTCAGCTGAGATGACTGGGACAGGTGAGTTCTTTCTCCTCATGGTCTCTCTTCTTCCAGGAGATTAGCTCAACCTCATACATAGGCGTGCCAAGGGGCTATTAGCAACCACAGGACAAGCCCCATCATGAAATTGCTTTATAAGTCTACACCACCCTCACTAATGTCCTAGGAGCCCAAACAAGTCACACGGCCAAGTCTGGGTTTAGGGATAAAGACACTGACTCTGCCCCTTGCTTGAAAGACCACCAGTCAAAGGACAGGGAAGGTGATATGGGTAGGAATGCATATCCACCAAAGATCTCTTCAAGATATCATAGTGGGTAACATAGTTTAAAAGGGGGTTCCAAAGAAGAAGCCAGGAATTGGAAGTTGTTGGACAGGAGCAGATTGGGAGAAGGAGGGAGTTTTAGTAATGACTCTGCATCATTTTCCTGCAGCAAGCTCTGGTAATTCGAGGAGGAGAATATATCCAAATCAATGTTAAAGATGTGGTATTAGGAGACCTAGTGGAAATAAAGGGTGGAGACAGAGTCCCTGCTGACCTCCGAGTGATCTTTGCACAAGGTTGTAAGGTAAGGAGGTGAGAAAATCAAAAGATGGGTTCAAGCATGACCTTAAGATATGGCATTAGAAATGGACCTAGCTAGAGAAAATAAACCTTATTATTCAAAACTTTGAGATGTGTATGCATCCGAAATGAGAGTCAAGATGCTTGTGTAGATGGTTTCTTTATACAGACGAGGATAATAATGATGAGATGATAAGCTGTGATATGACATGATGATAGTGACATGTTTTCTTTATACATGAATCTTTTCCCACATGATCTCCTTACAATGCCTTCTCCTTCTCATCCCAGGTGGACAATTCATCCTTGACTGGGGAGTCTGAGCCCCAAAATCGCTCTGCTGACCTCACTCATGAGAACCCTCTGGAGACCTTAAACATCTGCTTCTTCTCCACCAACTGTGTGGAAGGTGAATATTCCATCATAAGTCACATAGATTCAAGAGCAAATGTGGAAGCAACAAATGTTTCAAGACCCTTTGTCTTCTAAAGTTTTGGGGGTAGGAAGAGCTGGAATTCTAGCTTTCAATCACTCGGGAGCACTATGACCAAGCCAGAATGATATCTGCACAAAGATGACGTAATTACCCATTGGTTTGGGGGTGGATTAAGCAAGATGAGTGCAAGATGTTTAGTATAAGATCTAGTCCATTGCAAATGCTCTAAATTGTTAGCTATTATTACTGCTAGTAAATGGACTATGAGTTTGCCGTATGCTGAGAAGTGTATAATTTATCCCTGGATTGGTCATTCTTCTCTAAGCTAAGTTTCTCTAAGAGAAGATACTGGCTTTGAATTATCGAAAGCCCACCCAGACTTGGATCATCCAACTTTAGCTTTGCTTTTAGAATATACAATATTTGGGGGTTTTTGTTTTTGGTTTTGGGGGGTTTTTTTGGCCAGTCCTGGAGCTTGAATTCAGGGCCTGGGCATTTTCATTGGGCTTTTTTCAAGACTAGCACCACTTTCATCTTTCTCTGTATTTGTGGTACCAAGGAATTGAACCCAGGGCTTTGGGCATGCTAGGCAAGCACTCTACCACTAGGCCATGTTCCCAGCTCGAGACTATACAGTATTCTTGAGCCAGGAGGCAGTTCTAACCCACAGTAACAAAGGACTCAAAAATCATCAAGGCATTCTCTCTTTTGCCCTTTCCCTTTAAGGAGACATGAAGACTTAAGGAATACACTTGAAAACCATTATTCACGTTTAATAATAAATGTTTTAGTATCTACAAATAGCTTTTTGTTGAATACATAATGACATCTTCTTGGATGTCAAATGCTAGAAATGTTTTCTGATGTTGACGATGCTGCACAGCAGGTATATATTATCCCTCTTTTACACATGAAAGACTAAAGTTCAAGCAAATTGCACACTCCTCAGATCCAAGAACACAACTCAAAGAAAGGAGGAGGATCAGAGTCTCATACATGCCTGTCTCCAAAGTCCATAGACTTCTGAGATCCTTGTAACTAATTTGTTCATTTGAAATGCCTTCAAGAGTTACATGGGCTGAATAGACTCTGAGGAAGAATTCAATATGAAAAATAAAATAATAAAACAAAAAAAAATACTTGATTGGATAGAAAAAGCAAGTTAGCAAGCTTTCTCCCAAAACACTACATTTCTACTATCAAACTATAAGAAGCAGTTTGCCCAGATCTGTTCTTCTGAAACGGGATTTGTATTAGCTAAGCTCATGCTATGGATCAAAGCCCTGGGGAGGAGTAGATAGTGGCATTCTGCCTGGGAAACAGAAGTCTTTCTGGGTAGAGTAGGATTTAACAGAAGACTAGAAGAACTCGAAATGTAGTCAAAAAAGTGGAACTGGATTGGAAGAGCTCTTGACTGATTTTTGCTTGCTTGTTTTCTTGTTGGTTTTGGTGGTTTTGCTAAGCATGGTACCAAATCTACACAGGTGACACTGTAGCTATTACTCATGTAAAGCCTTTAGCACTTCTCAATTACTTTAGTATCTTCCTGAGATGCAAAACGAACGTGTTTCTGTCAATAGTCTGAAGGTCATCTGCAGAGTGACAAACTTTCCCAGAACATCCCCTCCACATAAATAAATACAAAATAAATAGAGCTTCATTTTCAGATGCAGATTGCCACAGGTGACCTTGGAAATAAGAGATCCATCCCGCTCAGTCCCCACGTGCTCTGTGCTGTGAGGTTTCTAGGAGCTGTTTGCTGTTAGGTCTGCTAAGTCACATGCATGATTTTCTATTTGTCCTCTGGAGACCCCTCAGTTCACCTGAATGGAGGAAGGAATGGACTTGAGCAGTGCCTCCCATGTGCCTAGCTCTGTCAGCTCTTCTAAAATGAAAGCATCCACCTTCACAGCATTGTTGGTGCTCGCATCCCATTTTAAATAGGAGGAAGTCATATCTAAAATCAATGTCATTAACTTGCCCCAGGGAAAAAGAGCTAGCAGTTTGGAAAGTTGAATTTCCAGCCCTGAGTCATTCTGCTTCTAAATAAGTATTACATCCATATGTTTCTTTGCTGAATGATTCTTACCACAACTTTAAGGGTAGGAATTTCTGTCATTATGATAAAGCAGAATTAGTTTAAACAAAAAGCCACCCCTTTCCAGCATCAGATCAATGAGCTGAACCATGCTTGTGTCAAGGCAAAAATCATGTCCAATTAAGTTACCCTTCTGGTTCTAGGAGCCATGCTAGTGAAGAGAAGGAGCTCTAGAAAGCATGGAAGCCCAACTGTCATGGCCTTCGCTACCCAGCAGAGGTCAGACTGGCTCTAACCAGCAAAGCAGGGAGGGGGCTCAGGTTAGGCAGTGTTTCTCAACTTCTGCTGACCTCTGGGCCTAAAAAAATCTCTGCTGTAAGAGAAAAAGAGGAGGGCTGTCCTGTATAGTGAAGAATGTTTAGCAGCATCTCTGGTTTCTACCCAGTAGATACCAGTAGCAGACCCTTCCCTCCATAATTGGGATAGCCACAGTGTCCCCAGGTAGTGTCACATGTCCCAAGAGGGGAGAGATATTGCTTTTGGTTGAGAATTACTGCACTGGAAGATAGCAAGAAGTGGGAACAAAGGACTTCCCTATAAGAGTAACTACAGTTCCTATTCCTATCCTAAAAAGTATTCCTATTCTGTTCACCAAAATAAGAAATCTACAGTGGCCAAGCATATTCTGGCTAAGGATCTTTTTTTTTTTTAACAGTCTTGGGCTTGAACTCAAGGTCTGAGCCCTGTCCTGGGACTTTCTCAAGGCTAGAGCTCTACCACTTGAGCCTCAGCACCACTTGCAGCTTTTTTTCTATGTATGTGGTACCAGGGAATTGAACCCAGGTCTTTGTGCATGCTAGGCAAGCACTCTACCACTAGGCCAAACTCCCAGCCTAAGGATTTTTTTGACAGTGGATAAAGTTGGATATTTCTGAATAACTGTAAGATCTCTTCAGAGATTTTCCAACTTGGAGACCCTTATTTATTAACTAAATATGAAAGTAGAATGTAATGCCTTCTCAGAGAGCCTTGGGACCATGGACAGCTCTCTCTCTCTCTCTCTCTCTCTCTCTCTCTCTCTCTCTCTCTCTCTCTCTCTCTCTCACACACACACACACACACACACACACACAAATAGGCCTTCCTAGTCCAGATTTGCAATACCTTGGTTCACTATCACAAAAAAAGAAAGAAAAACAATTCTAGCTACCTTTCACACTGAATACAAAGTTCTCCAACAGCACAAGGGGTCCTATAATTCAATTCCCTATCATGACAGTGTCTACCCAGAGAGGTTGTCCATCATATAAGGTGAGGGAGCAGCCCCACAGGACTGTGCCTAGCCCAGATTCCAATCCAAGTAGTAGATCATCATCTATACTTCTGATAGACCAGCTAGGAATCTAGGTCTGTGGATCCTAGAACCTCTCCCTTGCGCCCAGATCATTTGTTAGGACAGCTCATAGCACCCATGAAAATACCTAATCTGCATTTTCCTATTCATTACAGAAGATATTGCAATGGTTACTTAAATGGCCAGACTGAAAAGGTGAATCGGATATGGTAGTGAGCAAGCGGGGGATGGAGCTTTCATGTCCTCTCCAGGTCCTAGAAGCCCTCCAAATCTAGTCTTTGGACTTTTTTCTGTTTTGGTTTGGTTTGGTTTTGCCAGTCCCAGGCTTGAGCTCAAGGCCGGAGCACTGTCCTTAGACTTTCTCAAGGCTAGAGCTCTACCACTTGAGCCTCAGCATCACTTCTGGCTTTTTTTCTATGTATGTGGTACCGAGGAATCGAACCTGGGTCTTCATGCACGCTAGACATGCACTCTACCACTAGGCCAAACTCCCGGCCCCTGGGCTTTTTTTAAAGAGTGACTTGAGGGATTCTACAGGGACCACTGGCCCCTGTGTCAATCTGTTTCCTGTCCCTGTGACAAAATTCTGGAAATAATTTATAATGAGGAAGAATTTATTTTGGTTCACAGTCTCAAAAGTTTCCAGCTATGGTCACTTTGTCCCATTGCTTTGGGCCTGTGACAAAGCAGCACAACACAATGAGGAGCGCAGTGGTAGAGCCAAGCTGCTGGAGGGGAGGGGGGAGAACAATAGAGGGGAGAGGAGGGAGAAGAGAAGAGGAGGGGTCCTAATATACCCCTCTATGGCACACTCCTAATGACCGACTCTCTCTACTTCCCAAAGTTGCTACCACCTCCCAATAGCACTAACAGCTGGGGACTGGGACTTCCAAACATCAATTTTCAGGAGACCTTCTAGATAGATTATGATAGTGTCGTCGGTTTCTTAGAGGTCAGGCAGTGGAGCTGTAAGCTCAAACCTCTAATCACATGGGCGGTTTCCCCTGGCAACCAGCTCTTATGTGGATCTATCCAAGAGCACACCAAGAATTGCTTCATCAAAACAAAAGATTCAGCCAGTAGCTGGTGGCTATGCCTATAACCCTGGCTTCTCAGGCGGGTGAGAGGCAGACATAGACACCTGAGGAGCGTAGTTCAAAGCTAGCCTAGGCAGTAAATGTCTATGAGAGTCTTATCTACAATTAACAATCAAAAAGAACTGGAGGGGGGATGGGAGTTTGGCCTAGTGGTTGAGTGCTTGCCTAGCATGCACGAAGATCCAGGTTCAAGTCCTCGGTACCACATACATAGAAAAAAAGCCAGAAGTGGTGCTGAGGCTCAAGTGGTAGAGCTCTAGCCTTGAGAAAGTCCAAGGACAGTGCTCAGGCCCTGAGCCCAAGCCCAGGACTGGCAAAAAAAGGAAAAAAAAAGAACTGGAGGTATAGCTCAAGTGGTACAGCCTCAACCTTAAAAAATAAATAAATAAATGAACCGTGTGAGCATGAGGACCTGAGTTCAAGCTACCCCAGTATTGGCAACGTGTGTGTGTGTGTGTGTGTGTGTGTGTGTGTGTGTGTGTGTGTGTGTCTGTCTGTCTGTCTGTCTGTCTGTCTGCCTGTCTCCTTGTCTGTCTGTCTGTCTGTCTCTGTGTATGCTTCTCACCCATGGAATTCTAAGGGATTTAGGAGCTCTGTGTCAGACACTATCACCCAGGATATTACAAAGGCCTTAGGAATGAGTGCTAAAGGCCTACTGTTCAGACAAAAGTTTCCCCCAGCGACCCTGTCCACATGGGTTTCAGGAGTGTTACGTCAGGAAGGGGAGAGAATAAAGGTACTCCTATGTATTTCCCAGTCACAATATCACAATATCCTTTCATCCACAGGAACAGCCCGGGGCATTGTGATTGCTACAGGAGATGCCACAGTGATGGGCCGAATTGCTTCACTGGCATCATCCCTGAAGACTGGAAAGACACCCATTGCTATTGAGATTGAACACTTCATCCATCTGATCACAGGAGTGGCTACCTTCCTTGGCATCACTTTTTTTATTCTCTCACTTTCCTTGGGCTACAACTGGCTGGAAGCAATCATTTTTCTAATTGGCATCATTGTAGCTAATGTGCCTGAGGGCCTGCTGGCCACTGTCACTGTAAGTAGATGAGGTGGCCTTGTGGGCGAAAGAAAACAACCCAGGGAAATGAATCCTCGAGCAGCTTTTTGTGTTGTTGAAACTTGGGAATGCAGAGTATGCCTGACATATAGGTGTCAGAAATAATTTAGCTTCCAATATTACATGGACTTTGTCCCCACCTGTTTTCTGGTGTCTGCTCTTTCTCCAGTGAGAGTAGAAGCAAGTGCCAATGGAAATAGAAAAGGGGTTCCTGTGTGTGTTGGCTATGAATTCAGCCAAATCTCTTAATATCTCCAGGCCTCTATTTATCTACTTGTAAAGTAATATTTAGAATCATAGAGTCCTACTGGAAAGAATGTCAAAGGCTATATAAATTCCACATTTGAGCCAGCACTGACTATCCTCTGTAAAAAATTCATAGGAAATGCTTTCTTTTCTGGTACTGGGGAGCACATTCATGAATGGTTGCCTTAGCCCAATTCCTTGTTGAGTTTCTTCTGGGTAACTTTAATTGTACTGAACAGCAAGGTTTCTCTGGGTCATCCTAGATTTACCAAATGAAAATCCAAAGTACCTTCTCTCTTTCCTATAGTCTAGCCCTTTAGATTTCTTTTAGATTAGCATATATTAGCTGTACAAGGGTTTCACTGTAGTGTTTCCATAGATGTGTACAAGATGCTTTGATTAAATCACTCCTTCCATTGTACTCTCTTAACTCCTTCCCACCGTTTCCAAATAACATTGCATGGGTTTCATTATTCTGTCTTCATATATGTATATATAATGTGTGTCACTCACGTTCCCATACGCTCTTCTCTCCTCTTCTCCACTCTCATGGATTCTCACCCCTAGAGAGTCTCCCTTTTATTCCTATGGCCCATTATTATTATTATTATTATTGTTGTTGTTGTTATTCTAGGTCTAAATTATGCATGCCACAAGTGATCTTTTGAGCTTTGCCTATCTCAATATGATGATCTCATTTTATCCATTCTCCCCACAAATAACATCATTCATTCTCTTTTTTTGTCGGGGAGGGGGGATGAGTCATTACTCCATTCATTGGTTGTTGGTCACTAAGGCTGCTTCTACAGGGTGGATGCAATAAACATTGTACGGTGACTAACAATGCTCTGGGTATATGCCCAAGAGTGGTATAGCAGAGTTGCGTGATAGGTTTACTTTTAGATTTTTTATAAACTACCATACTAGCTGGGTGCGGTGGTTCACGTCTGTAATCCTAGTTACTCAGGAGGCTGAGATCTGAGGATCAAGGTTCAAAGCCAGCCTGGCCACAAAAAGACCTGAGACTCTTCATCTCCAAATAAACGCTATAAAATGGGAAGTGGGGCTTGACTCAAGGGTAAGGTGATAGCCTTGAGCTGAAGAGCTCAGGGACAGTGCCCAGGCCAAGTTCAAGCCCCATGATCCCCCCCCCCACACACACACACAAACAACTGCCATACTATTTTCCACAGTGGTTGTACTCATTTACATTGCCACCAACAGTGTATAAAGATTTCTATTTCCTTTCACCCTCACCAGTATTTGTTGTCTGTATTGTTGATGTCATTCTCATTGGGTGAAATGAAATCTCAGTATTACCTTGATTTGGATTTCCTTAATGGCTAAGAAAGCTGGACATTCCTTCATGCATTTATTAGCCATTTGTACCTCTTTTTTTCTGAGAACTGTCTGTTCAGTTCATTTGCCTATTTATTTATTTTTATTTTTATTTTTTGCCAGTCTGGGCTTGAGCTCAGGGCCTGAGCACTGTCCTTGGGCTTTCTCAAGGCTAGAGCTCTACCACTTGAGCCTCAGCACCACTTCCGGCTTTTTTCTATGTATGTGGTACCGAGGAATCGAACCTGGGTCTTCATGCATGCTAGGCAAGCACTTTAACCAAACTCCCGGCCCTCATTTGCCTATTTATTAACTGGGCTGTTCTTTGAATGTTCAATTGTTTTTATGTTCCTGTATGTTCTGGATATGTATTCTTTAGCCAATGAATATCTTGCGAAGATTTCCTCCCTTTCTATAGGCTGTCTTTTCATTCTGGCAGTGTGGAGCAATTTTTACTACGATATAA
The DNA here is from genome assembly GCF_031878675.1 of Megascapheus bottae. Lineage (NCBI taxonomy): Eukaryota > Metazoa > Chordata > Mammalia > Rodentia > Geomyidae > Megascapheus > Megascapheus bottae. The sequence goes on along the minus strand of NC_143518.1, from coordinate 35,347,154 downwards.
TCCCATTTGTAAATTCTTGCAGTTATTTTCCGGGCTATTGAAATCCTATTCAGAAAATAATTGCCTAGATCTATATCTTCCCCTACAATTTTCTGTTGTTTCGAAGTTTCAGGTTAATTCATTTTTAATTTATTTTTGTTCAATGTAGTGGGAGATGCAACTCTAGTTTCAGTCTCCAACATGTGGATAAACAGTTTTTCCAGCACCATTTATTGACGAGACTGATTTTTCTCTCCAGCGTATGTTTTTGGTACCTTTGTCAAAAATAAGGTGTCTGTAGTTGTGTGGGTTTATTTCTTGCTCTTCTAAGTCTAGTTCATTGGTCAATGTGCTCGTATTCTGTGCCAGCACCATGCTACTTTTATTACTAGGTCACTGTAGTATAATTTTTTGAAGTCCATCATTATGATAATTCCAACATTTCTTTTCTGTAATTTTGATTTGTGTGTGTGTGTGTGTGTGCGCGCGCGCGCGCGCGCGCGCGCATGCACGCACACACTGATACTCGAACTCATAGCCTAGGTATTGTCCCTTAGCTTCTTGCTCAAGGCTGGTGCTCTAACTATTGGATATAAAAGTATCACAGGCTTTCCTTCCTGGGCTGGTTTCAAACCAAAATCCTCAGATCTCAGCCTCCTGAGTGTCTGGGATTATAGGAATGAGCTACCAGCACCTGGTTCCAGGATTACACTTTTAAGATTAATCACTATGTTTTTGTGAAGAATAGCATTGGAATTTTGATAAGAACTGCACTGAGTCTGTAGATTTATTTTACTACTAGCCATTTTCACAATATTAATTCTGCTAATCCATGACCATGGGAGGATTTAGCATCTTCCAATGTCTTTTTGATTTCTTAAGGACTTTACTGTTTTTGTTGTGGAGATCCTCCACCTCCTTAATTAAGTTTACTTTTAGGTGTTAAAATTTTAAATTATGAATTCAGAAATTCATTATAAATGGTACTGGTTTCCTTATTTCTTTCTCAGCCTGTTGTTGATGCATTGAAAAGCTCCTGACGGGGTTGGTAGCATGGACTAGTAGTAGAGTGCTTGCCTAGCATGCATGAAGCCCTGGGTTCAACTCCTCAGCACCACATACACAGAAAAGGCAAGGCCAGAAGTGGTGCTGTGGCTCAAGTGGGTGAGTGCTAGCCTTGAGAAAGCCCAAGGACAGTGCTCAGGTCCTGAGTCCAAGCCCCAGGACTGACAAAACAAACAAAACAAAACAAAAACCTAGGGCCTAGGAGTTTGGGCTAGTGGTAGAGTGCTTGCCTAACATGCATGAAAACCAGGGTTCCATTCCTCGGTACCACATACATAGAAAAAGCCAGAAGTGGTGCTGCGGCTCAAGTGGTGGAGCTCTAGCCTTGAGAAAGCCCAAGGACAGTGCTCAGGCCCTGAGTTCAAGCCCTAGAAACTAGTGCCAAAAAAAAAATCTACTGACTTTTCTTCTTAGTAGTAGTATGCATTAGTTGTATGGGATGGGAGTGGATAGTTCCTTGTGACATTTCCCTACAGGCAAACTCACCCCCTCTGTCACTCTCTCTTACCTTTCTTCACACTACTAAAACAATATCAAAGGGCTTCATTGTTCTGTTTGCATAGATGCAAATAAACTAGTCCAACCACATTCATCCACATTCACCTACGCCAATCTCCCTTCCTCCTCTGGCTAGTATCTATATCTGTCCCCAACAGAGCCAACTTTCCTGTCATTTTTTGTACCAAGGACTTTCACTATGTTATTCTGATGTGCACCTACCTTTGTACATAAGCTACTGATTTTTATGCCTTTATTTTTAAAATTTTTTTCTTTACTTTTTATTTTATTTTATTTTTTACTTTTTGCCAGTCCTGGGCTTGAGCTCAGCACCTGAGCACTGTCCTTGGACTTTCTCAAGGCTAGAGCTCTACCACTTGAGTCTCAGCACCACTTCCAGCTTTTTTTCTATGTATGTGGTACTGAGGAATTGAACCCAGGTCTTTGTGCATGCTAGGCAAGCACTCTACCCCTAGGCCAAACTCCCAGCCCCAAAACCTTTTTTTTTTTGCCAGTCCTGCGGCTTGAACTCAGGGCCTGGGCACTGATCTTGGGCTTTCTCAAGGCTAGCCCTCTACTACTTGAGCCACAGCACCACTTCCAGCTTTTTCCAGGAATTGAACCTGGGGCTTCATGCATGCTAGGCAAGCATTCTACCACTAGGCCATGCTCCCAGCTCTTTACTTTTTAAGCTTTTCCCCCTAATCCACTTTTGTTTACTCATTTAATGGTATTATTATTTCCCATATTCCCCTAAAATTTATCTTCCTTTTATGGGTATAGTTTTTTTTTAAAGTATTTTCTTCAATGTTGATTTAGCGGTCATGAACTCCTTTGGTTCTTGTTTATTATAAAAGTTCTTTATCTCTCCTTCAGTTATGAAGGATAGCTTTGCTAGATACAATAATTTTGATCAACAGTTATTTTGACTCAGTTGCTTTTAGAGTTTATGTTGAGAAATCTACTGTTATTTTGATAGGCTTTATATATGACTTGCCACTTTTTTCTTGCATCTTTCAATATTCTTTCTCCTCTATCTTTATTGTTTTAATATATGTTTTGGAAAGTTTCTTTTGTATTCTTGGTGTTCTGAATGTTTTCTGTAGACAGATATCCCTTTCTCCAGTGTAGGGAAATTTTCTGCTATTTTTTTATTGACTATATTATCTATGATTTTAGCTTATACCTCTTTTCCTTCTTCTATAGTTATGACTCGTAAGTTTGGTCTTTTCTTTAACTTTGCCTTAGTAGATTTTTTTTTTTTTTGCCAGTCCTAGGCTTGAGCTCAGGGCCTGAGTCGTGTCCTTGGACTTTCTCAAGCTAGAGCTCTACCACTTGAGCCTCAGCACCACTTCCAGCTTTTTTCTATGTATGTGATGCCGAGGAATCGAACCCAGGTCTTTGTGCATGCTAGGCAAGCACTCTACCACTAGGCCAAACTCCCAGCCGCTGCCTTAGTAGATTTTTTTTGCAGATTTTGTGAGTAATTTTTTTCTTATATAATACTTTCTTTAATTAGCTTCGTTTGATTTCATAATCTGAAATTATGTTTTTTTTAATTTTTAAAGAATTTATTAACATTGATTTTTACATATTTCAAATGACATGTTTAACAAACAAGTATTCAAGAAGGGAATCTCTATATACAATCACTGGCACTTAGTTTTTAGAACATAATCAAAATTAGGGTAAGGGTTTGTATATCACAGATACATATTAAACTATGTAATGAAACATATCTATAGAGTCATAGGTTTTTATGTCTATGTAGTTGTGTTTATCTTCAATACCATGTCCATAGCATTGGGTATGCAAATATTGAGTCCTCGCTCTTGTACTGTTTGGATCTAATAGCCATATATTAAGGATACCATGCACCTTTTGTTCCTTTGTTCTTGACTTGTCTCACTCAATATGATTCACTCTAGCTTCTTCTACTTCCCTGCAAATGCCATTATTTTATCTTGTCTGTTGGCTATCTAGAATTCCATTGTATATATATATATATATATATATATATATATGTGTGTGTGTGTGTGTGTGTGTGTGTATATATATATATATATATATATATATACCACATTTTTCTGTATCCATTCATCTGCAGTAGAACATCTGAGTTGTTTCCATCGACTGGCTATTGTGAATAGTGCAGAGATGAACATAGCTGAGCAGTTGTCCTTATCACATCTTGGGTTATGATGCTCAGGGTAGATGCCCAGAAGTGGTATGGCGGAATCGTAGGGAAGGTCAATTTTCAGTTCTTTAAGAAACCTCCACACTGCTTTCCAGAGTGGCTGAACTAGTTTACAATCCCACCAACAGTGTAGTAGGGTTCCTTTTTCTCCACAACCCCGCCAGTATCCGTCATTGTCTGAGTTCAAAATCTTGGCCATTCTTGTTGGGCTTAGGTGGTATCTTAGGGTTGTTTTTATTTGCATTTCCTTTATGACCATGAATGATGCACATTTTCTCATATGCTTTTCTGCCATTTTAATCTCTTCTTTTGATTAGTCTCTTTTTAGTTCCCTTGCCCATTTAGTGATTGGTTTGTTGGGTTTGGGGGGATTAGTTTCTTGAGTTCCCTGTAGATACTAGATATTAAGCATTTGTCAGATGTATTGTTTGTAAATATCTTTTCCCAGTTGGTTGGCTGTCTCTCTACTTTTGTGGCTATGTGACTAATTTTTTAAAACATTTTATTAACATTGATTTTTTACATCATATTTCAAATATCAAGTTTAACAAACAAGTATTCAAGAATGGGATCTCTATATGCAATCACTAGCACATAAATTTAAGAACAAAATTAAAATTAAGCTGAGAGTTTGTATGTCATAGATACATATAATAGATCTATATAACACTCTGTCTACAGAGTATATATCCCATCACAGATTTTTATGTCTATGTAGTTATATTTATATCTCCAAGGTCATGTCAATGACCTTGAGTACCAAATACTGAGTCATCGCTCTTATATTGTTTGGATCTAATATCCACATATCAAGGAGACCATGCACCTTTTGTTCCTTTGGTCTTGACTAACCTCACTCAACTTGATTTACTCTAATTTCATCCACTTTCAAGTGAATGCCAATATTTTATCTTGTCTGATGAGGTTTGGTCTTTTAATGGTGCCCTAGAGATACTTTCTTAGGATTTTTCATTGTCTTTATTTTTAATTATTCTACTTTATCTTTAATCTCTAATCTTCTATTTCCATTCTGTAAACAAAGTTTTCAACTGAGTTTTGCATTTGGATTATTGAGCTTTGGATTTCCAGAATTTCAATTTTCTCAAGCTTTCCATCTTTATTGAATTTCTGACATAATTTTTCCTATTTCATTGTGCTGTTTACTTAGATTCTCTTTAAATTCACTCTGAGAATTCTACATTTACATAACTCACAGCCTACTTGTTAGTTTTTAAAATAACTTTGCTACATACCTAACATGATGAATTTATGATTTTTAAAAATCTTGTTTAAATTATTTTTCAAGTGCTTTACAATACTGTGATACATTTTCCCAATATTGTTCTTGTTCTTGTCCATTCATTATTTAGACTACTGGTACAATGCTCCTCCACACACAGCATCTTATATGATTGAAGACTAGCTATCTATGTGGTCCCTGGAATGACTGGATCTAGAAAGAAAGAGAGATAAAATGTTAAAGAGGCTGTTAAATAGAAAAGTAGGAAGGATCCTAGGGGAAGAGGCTCACTCCTTAAGATTCTCTGATGAAGGAACAACCCGAAACTCTTGTCCTACATCACACACTAAAATTACTCCCCAATATTCTGTACTATGGTCATAGAATTTCCAAAGACTAGGTGGGAATAAAATGGAAACAAGAGTGATCAATCTCAAACACAAAGTGATGGGAGCAATCTCCCTCTCTGTCCATTTTCTCCCTTCTTGCTGGCTTTAGGTATCCTTGACCCTGACAGCCAAGCGCATGGCACGGAAGAACTGCCTGGTGAAGAATCTGGAGGCTGTGGAGACCCTGGGCTCCACATCTACCATCTGCTCAGACAAGACTGGCACCCTCACCCAGAACCGCATGACAGTGGCCCACCTGTGGTTTGATAGGAAGGTGTATGAAGCTGACACCAGTGAAGATCAGAGTGGTGACTAGTGATATTGGTAGTGGAAGGACCGGGGGGATGTGATGATTGAGCTGAGAGAATGGCAAGAAGAGAGCAAAGAGAGGAGTGACTAGAAGAGAGATATGGAAGGGAATAAACACATTCTCAGTGTAATATTTGTGCGCAAAACAGGATGTGACTAATCCTCTGCTTCAAACTCTCCTGTTCTCACAGCTATTTCCTTCTTTCTCCCTAGGAGAAAGTTTTGCCAAAGGCTCCGATTCCTGGCTTATCTTGGCCCAAATCGCTGGCCTCTGCAACCGGGCTGAGTTTAAATCTCGTCAGGATAGCCTGCCCATAGCTAAGGTGTCCGGCCTAGGGGGAAAGGGACCTGTGTCCAGTGACCTGCCTTCTCTCAAAATATCTCTTTCATAGCACTCAGTGTCTCCCCCTCCCATGCACCCTCTGTCTTCCCTTTTCCTCCCCTCTCCTTGAGATCACAGGTAAGCCCTGTGCCCAGGTGGGATACCCCTGGGACTTATTACACAAACCCATCTTGGCAGAGAGCAACAACAGGGGATGCTTCAGAGTCAGCCCTCCTCAAGTTCATCGAACAGTCTTACAGCTCTGTGAAGGAGTTAAGAGAGAAAAACCCCAAGGTGGCAGAGATTCCCTTTAACTCTTCCAACAAGTACCAGGTACAGAACTAGCAAAGGTAGGAGAATAGTGGGGGCTGGGGCATGAGTGCATCAATGGGGAACAGAACTTTTGCTTGTATTATCAACTGCACCTCTCAGCAGAACAGCAGGAGAGCCAGTAACCCAAATGTAAAAGAAGGCTCACCTCAATGAAAAGTGACAAACAGGTGAAGAGAGGAGAAGCAGGTGAGTTAGAGAAGAAACATTTAGTCCCAAGCAGAACTTTGACCTGTACCATCTACGGGGAAAGAAAATTATAAAGCATTCACTGAACAATCCATAGGTAGTAGAGGCTGATTAGTGAGTCCTGTTAGAGCCATATATGGCTGTTAGGTACACCAGAATAAGGTGTCACTACAGAACAAGACTGTGTCTGCAAGGTACTCTCTTCAACTTGCAATCCACTATCTCCCTTCCTTCTATGCCAAAATTCTAGCAGCTGCCATTCAGGTAGGTAGGTAGGTGATGAAGGATCTTAGAGCATGGCACAGTTCCCATTTCCCAGGAACATTTGGATCCATTATCCAGGTAGAATGGACAAGGGAAAAGGAAATATTGAGTGAAGTGGCAGCAGCACAAACAATAAAATCCACTGAAGCCATGCAAAGCAGCACCTGCTTCTCAGTGTGGCCCTTGGGAAAGGGGCATAAAGGAGGATCTCCAATGCAAAGCCATGTGGGGCTCCATAGTTAGTTTGAGGGTAGGCTGGTCTCAAAGTCCACAGAGGAATAGGAGAGAAAGCATTTCTTTCCCAAGGAAGAATCTAGGGAAACTTTGAGGAGAGGTTTCCAGTAGAAAAGTAGGGAACAATGGCCTTGCCATGACTGTAGGTCTGCCAGATCACCTGGGGAACCTGGCCGACAACTCCCTTTACTACCACGAAGACATTCAGTGTGTGAAACAGGAGACAGACTTAAGTCAGACAAGCTAAGTGGTACATAATAAAACAATGCTATCTATATAGATATTTTACAAACACACCTCCCTGTATTTTCATATTGAACACAGAACAAGTAATAGTTATACAGATCACTTCCTATCTTCATTGGTTTTACTCTGTGTAATAAAATAGGTCACCTAAGCCCAAACTGAAAACTTCCATTCCATTTCCTCCCCTAACATTTGCTTGGCTTCCATAACCAGACAGGGATTTTGTGGTTTGGCAAGATCTGAATTGAAGTCTTTGGGAGGAATTAGGTACCTCTTTTTTTATGTGATTCAAAATAAAATCAAAACACACTCATAACTGTGTTGGGGCATCCAACAAATAATGACTCTTCTCCCCAAATGAATGTTAGTGCCTCCGAACTACTAAATGTCACTGAAATGGCAGGGTTGGTTTCTGCGGTACACCAGTATCATAAGCCAGCCCCCTGGCCACTCAGCTCTGGCAGAGGCTAGTTCTAGGGAGCTCTGAGTAGGCTGAAATAATTAGATTTTCTAAGGGTAGAGACGCGTCTGTAAGGGACATCTTAGCTTACTGAGTGTTTGCAAAACTTGGACTCTTTCCCTCTCTGAGGAATGGAAGTGAAATGAAAATGGTTCTCTGTTCGGGCATTTCCTTTTTTTCCTTTTCCTTCCATCTTTTTTTAAAAATCTGTAATCTGTCAAGATGTGGCTTTTCTGTGACCAACGCACTAGCTTAAGTACCTCTTGTTCTCACCTATGAATGAGCTTTTTACTCACTCAACAAATATTTACTGAGCACTCAGAAAAATGGAGCTTCATTAACATTTTACAGCTTTTTGCTTAAACAAGTTGAAGTTTTTCCTGGTAATTGCTTGGGCCTATTTTAAGCATGACTGAACAGTTTCTAATAGAACAGTTTTACCCACATTCCATGCATTGGTTTCTCATCTGGCTTGTTCTTTCGGCAGCACAGTCTGGCCTCCTCAGAGTTCCCAGAATTCTTTTCGAAGCACTGATTTTGTTCCCAACAGGTAGTTTAGCAGGTATATTCTGCCAGCTACAAACTGAACACCATAAAGTTCCTTTTCATAGGTCAGAAATAAAAGAAAATGCAAAACTCAAGCCATTTGACTTCTCTCTCCTTTTGCTATAGTGTCCTCAGGTTCGTTTCATGAACTTGTCTCCTACTGCCATACCATACGGCTCTCAGTGGGTACCAACCACTTATGAGCCTCTCTCAGGGAATACTCTTGTATTTAGGAGAGGAGCTAAGGTGTTGTGCCACCATCTTCAAAACTGTCTCTCATAAAAACCCATGGTGGTTCACGCCTGTAATTCTAGCTAGTCAGGAGACTGAGATCTCAGGATCAGTGTTCAAAGCCAATCCAGGCAGTAAAGTCTATGAGACTCTTATCTCTAAGAAACTACTCAGGAAAGGCCAGAAGTGGTGTTGTGGCTCAAGTGGTAGAGTGCTAGCCTTGAGTATGAGAGGCTCAGGGACAGAGCCTAGGCCCTGAGTTCAAGCCCCAGGACCAATAAAAAAAAAAAAAAAAAACACTGAAGAAAGCAAGGCCGAACCTTTCTGTGAAAGGTTTTCATAGGTAAGGAAGTTAACAAATGCAAATGAAGCATTCATGCTACCAGTAGAACAGGTCTTTGGGCCTTAAGTTTTCTTTCCTGCCTACTCTGCTGTCTTTCTTCACTGACCCTATAATTTCTGCTCTGGAACCATCAAACCAATAGGAAGCTGAGAAGTTGAGAAGCTCTCTACCCTCAGAGAGCTTCCATTCTAGATGAAAAGAGAGTTCTGCACGTAAATTCCAGGATGGGATTGCCTGGAAATGGAGGGGCTGGGTCCAGCCTTGAGTCTCAGAAAGCAGGGAAGGGATGAGGAGAAAAAGGAGGGGGTGTATGAAACAAACAGTCCATCTTTTTCATTTTTAAAAATTTCCTCTTAGTTTTCACCCCTGTTCCGGCTCAGCTCTTCCCTTCTTTTCCATTGCTACTTCCTCCCCCCAGCTGTCCATCCATTTCCGAGGGGACCAGCCCGAGCCCTACGTGCTGATGATGAAGGGTGCGCCTGAGAAGATCTTGGATTTCTGCTCTACTTTCCTCCTGGAGGGACAGGAGTTCCCAATTGATGACGACATGAAGACTGCCTTCGAAAACGCCTATTTAGAACTGGGAGGCCTGGGGGAGCGAGTGCTGGGTGAGGAGCTCTAGGGGGTACCGTCTTTTGTCGGTTGTGGGACTTGAACCCAGGGCCTGGGTGCTGCCCCTGAGCCTTCTGTGCTCAAGGCCAGCACTCTACCACGAGCGCCACAGCACCACTTTCAGGATTTCAGTGGTTAATTGGCGATCAGGATATTGTGGGGACTTTTCTGCCTAGATTGGCTTTAAACCAAGATCCTTAGATCTCAGCTTCCTGGGTAGCTAGCCTTATAAGTGTGAGCCACCAGTGCCAGGTCGGGGGGAGGGGGGGACATGTTGAAAGACTGGAACCAAGCTGCTCACATGGTGGGTGAACAGTCTTGGTATGTTGGGGTATGGTGGGTAGGAGCACAAACTGAGTGATTGCTGCTCTCTTCTGTCTTTCTCCAGGGTTCTGCTTCTTAAATCTACCTAGCAGCTTCTCTGAGGGGTTCCAGTTTGATACCGTTGAAATTAACTTTCCCATGAAAGACCTGTGTTTCGTGGGCCTCATCTCCATGATTGACCCTCCCCGCACCACCGTGCCTGAAGCTGTGAACAAGTGTCGCTCTGCAGGGATTAAGGTAACTGCCTGTCCACCCCAAAAGTCCCTCACTTGTCAGAAGATGGAGCAGTAAGGTAGAAAGCCTGGTACAGGGTAGATGCTGAATACTCTTGGCTTCATTAATTTTTGCTACATTGAGCTGATGACTTGTAGTGTTGAAAGCTATCTGGTAGCAAGTCTCTTCTGTAGCTTGCACTGAATGTTAAAAATGACAAGGAAGATTTTTGTTTTAATTATATTAAGGTGTGCACAGGGAAAGAGAAACAGGCTCTGTTGTCAAGGTGGGTACTTGCAGGAGGGGAGGGTTGGGCTAACATGAAGGGTGACCAAAAATAGAGTCAAAGTGGATGGTTTGCACGCATAGACATGGATGAAACCTGTTGAAATTGCTTTAGGAAGGGAAAAAGTGAGAGAGATAGAGAGGATTTGATTGATGAAAGTACATTGTGTACACAAGAGTGCGGTGGCTCACGCCTGTAATCCTAGCTACTCAGGAGGCTAAGATATGAGGATCAAGGTTCAAAGCCAGCCCGGGCACAAAAGGACCTGAGACTCTTTTTTTTTTTTTTTTTGCCAGTCCTGGGCTTGAGCTCAGGGCCTGAGCACTGTCCTTGGACTTTCTCAAGGCTAGAGCTCTACCACTTGAGCCTCAGCACCACTTCCGGCTTTTTTCTATGTATGTGGTACCGAGGAATCGAACCCGGGTCTTCATGCATGCTAGGCAAGCACTTTAACCACTAGGCCAAACTCCCGGCCCCGACCTGAGACTCTTATCTCCAGTTAACCTCTAGAAAACGGGAAGTGGGGCTTGGCTCAAGGATAGGGCGGTAGCCTTGAGCTGAAGAGCTCAGGGACAGTGACCAGGGCCAGGGGTAGGGTGGTAACCTTGAGCTGATGAGCTCAGAAATAGTGCCCAGGCCAAGTTCAAGCCCCATGACCCACAAAAAAGAAAGAGAGAGAGAGAGAGAGAGAGAGAGAGAGAGAGAGAGAGAGAGAGAGAGAGAGAGAGAGAGAGGAAGGAAGGAAGGAAGGAAGGAAGGAAGGAAGGAAGGAAGGAAGGAAGGAAGGAAGGAAGGAAGGAAGGAAAAGAAAGAAAGAAAGAAAGAAAGAAAGAAAGAAAGAAAGAAAGAAAGAAAGAAAGAGAGAAAGAGAGAGAGAGAGAGAGAGAGAAAACTACTAGAATAAATTTCCAAAACATTCCTGGAAACTCCAGTGAGCAGACAAGCATCCAGTATCCAGCATAAAGTGCCTCAAACGTTTGCCAACATGAATCATTTGGGGGTTCTTTTATTAAATGCATGTTCTGATTTCGTAGTTCCAGATACCCTGGAGGTTGCACACAATACTGGTCCACAGACCATTATGAAGGAAAGTTGCTGGGATGAGTGGTATAAGGGTGAGTCTAAGAGACATGGGGTGCAGAGCAGGATAACATATCAAAAGCTGGGGATCCCTCAATGGAACTGACTCGGAACAAGCAGCTACTCTTACTGCTACAAACCATGCTCCTGTGTAGTAAAATACAGAACGTAAGGGGAATTTAATTTGTCCCAGCGAATAGAAAAGCCCAGAGGGGGGAAATCCCAAGATCAGCGTGGGCAGCAGAGGAATTCCTCTGAAATGTCCTATATCCCATGTTTACAGGCCAAAGACTCACAGCCTGACAGATTGGCTATTGACAACTTCCCTGTTTGTATTTTGGATGCCCTGAATGTTCTGGCTTCCAGGCTTGGGAGGACATTGAGTTGAGGGGATTGAAGAATTTAAGGAAAAGAATGTGCTCTCTGTTGGAGTTGATCCCATTGTGTTGATCCAACTTATGACTGCTGGAATTTTGTCTATGGGTCATTTGGGGTCATGCTTCATTCAAGGACTAGACATTAGAATGGGGACCCAAGAAAGGATGCAGGAAATTATTGTGAGTAAATTGTCTAATGGCTACCATCAAAACTTGAGTGATAGCATTCTCATAGCACATCTTCATAGAATAACCAGGCATCTTGATATCTCCACGGTTCTATAAACTACCCTATTATCATGTTGTAGAAGATATTTGTTGATTTTTTTTTGCTTTAAGTCAAAGTATTAGATTGAGGTAAAAACTGTGATTTTAGCCAGGGTGACTACCAGATGAGAAGGTTGTCACAGCCAGCTCATAATAGTCTGAGAGGGCTCTGAGAACTGGCTGCTTAGCTGGCAGACTGTCAAGTCCTTGTTCTGGGTCCCAGTTTAGAGCTCTCACTACAATTTCTTACCTTCTTCTGGACTCTAAACTGACAGGAAGTTGGTAGACTCAGTGGAGAATTGTGCCTCATTCTCTCCCCTACAAAGAAATATAAAACATACAAATAGTGCCATCCTTCAAGGAAGCTAAAATGTAATGAACACATAAATGCTTGTTGTGTAGAATAGACCCTTACAGGAATCAACTGAAATGGTGTTGCTGGAAGGCTGATAAATGCTGATTTACAAAGGTGGTATATGGACTGATGGCATGGCTTAAGTAGTAGAGTAGCAGCTGAGAGCAAGAAAGCCAAGAGGCCCTGATTTTAAGCCCCCGGACCTAGAACTCACACCCAAAGAAGGTTATCTAATGGTCTCATGGCAATGAACTATTTATGAGGAAAAACTAAGGTTTTCCAGGAAGCCACATGTTCCTAACTTAAGAATAAATGTGATTTTTTTAACCTGAAAATATTCCCATTGTACTTGCCAGGGAGCGCGAGGATCTCAGTAGTATGAAGAAACTTTGACTCTCTCTAAGAGCTGTAGCCAGCCTTTGGATGGTGTTGGGAGAGCACAGTTTCATTACCAGTGCTAGAGTTTCCCTCAGAGGGATGTGATGGTGAGGAAGGGAAGATGGCATAGGGAAGAAGAAGGTGCCTTGCAAGACTGCATGGGAACTTCAGAGGCAGAATCAACACCAAGAAGTTGGAAATACTCTAATTCTTTCAGAAACTGCTAGAAACTGTTTGCCTGAGCCATTCTTTGTAAAGCTACATATCGTATGAAAAGGTCTATCTCAATGTTTCATGAAATTGGAATTCAGGTCCTAGGAATTCACTCTTGGAGTGGTTACCTTTGTATTTTTATCTGTTATGATATGGAAGTGGTCCATTTGGTGGGCCAGCTGGGCATAATACCAGGAAAGGACAAGAATGGCAGTGTGTCTTGTCTAACAGGTCCTAGGTCACTGTGGGAAGTTTTCAGGCCACACTGTAAGCATGGATGGCATCACTAAAGGCTTAATCTCCCTCACATCTGGAAGATGGTCTTCTTATAGTTCTCTCCCTCATCTGATCCCTGCCTGTTATAAGGTGCCCCACAGGCCAAGCTCATAAGAACCCAGTACCTCACAGCTCAGACAGGACTCTCAACATCAGAGGCTGTATGGAATAGCTCAGTGCCATTTTACTGAGTCTGTGGTAATTACAACCTAATTAGTACTTTGCTGTCTTCTTTCAACCAGACATGGGAGCCAGTGTAAATAGATGAGAGCTCATGAAATGCCATAGTAGATGTTTCCGGGGAAACTTTAGTACTTATTTCATACCAAGCCTCTGAATGACCCTGATTCCCAAAAGCTGTGGACCATTTTGTTGCTGTCAGATAGTTTCCTTCTCCCTCCCATTAGAGCTTAAAATATTGTGTGATGAAGAGCACTGGGACACCTTGAGTGGAGCTTCACAGGTCGCTGCCATTGCTTCCCTCCCTCACCTGATGCGTATTTGTTGGTGGAGTCCCCTATGTTAAGCATTGTGTAGGTCAAGATAATTAATGAGCATCTCACATCTCACCTTGCAGAGCTCTCGGTCCAGGAGAGGGAGAGAAAATTAAGTGATCATCACACAGAGAAACGAGAAGTGTTGACATAAAGAACAGATTATGTGAGAGCAGAGAGCTTGAAACCTTATCTTTGGGGAGGAACATGACAGGACTAGGTACCAGGAAGCCAAAAATAAGTTGAAACAGAGGGTGATGGCAAGGCTATGGGATGAAGAGAGCTAGAGCAAAGATCTGAATGCACTGGGGTCTGATGAAATTTTGTTAGGCAGATGGAGAATTTCAGTCATCCTTCATTACCACTTGTTCTGTGTGTAGGAGTTTCTGAGTTGGTGCTCAAGGTTGCAGAACAGCTACTGAAATAATTAAGGAAAGTTCTGAATATTGTAATAGACTCAAACCTCTGAATTGTTCCTAGGCAATCTAGAATCAAATTATCTTGCATTTATAGGTCTGAGGGTCCTGACTCCCAAGTGCTGAAGCCGCAATAGCAAAGCTTTGGGTCTGTATCACGAGTTCTTATAAATGAGCTACTAAAACCCTTGTTCAGTGTAAGTAGTGAGTTATTCATAAGAGAGAAAAACAAAGGATTCAGAACTTTTCTGAAGAAATCCTGCTCTTCTTCTTTTTCCTCCCAAACCCAGGTGATCATGGTAACAGGAGATCATCCCATTACAGCCAAAGCCATAGCTAAGAACGTGGGTATCATCTCAGAAGACAATGAAACAGCAGAAGACGCTGCTGCCCGGCTTTACATTCCGGTCAACCAGGTAGATACTAGGTGAGATCCCTAAAGAACACTGATCTGCCATTTTCTTCTCTATCCTCAGAGGCTCCAGACATGATTTACCAACATTCTTGAAGTTCCCTTCAATTGGTAGAGTAAAGCATACTAGGGAAATAGTCAAGTAACTAAGTCTCAATATACTTTTAAGAAACAGGGGTAGAGGAAAGAGAGGAGTGATAAGGGAACTGGTGTGGTAATGGGTCAATTTGGGGACTGTATGCAGAGAGGAGACAGGAAAGAAAACAAGAAACAAGACATTGAGTAGACTAATGTGAGTTCTCCACATTCAGATGTATGTAGCCTTTCACCATTCTTTTTCCCTCAGGAATATTAAAGCCATTGTGGTGCATGGATCCGATCTGAAAAGTATGAACTCAAAGAAGCTGGACCATATCCTCAAAAAATATAAAGAGATTGTGTTTGCTCGTACTTCCCCTCAGCAGAAGCTCATTATTGTGGAGGGGTGTCAGAGGCAGGTAAGAGAGACCATGGAGCTAGCCTGGGAACCTGGCAGAAATTTTGTGGCAGATCACAGTATTCAACCAAGGACAGGGTTATGTGTCCTGAGGGGAGAGAGATCAGAGAGCATCACATCTTGAATGCATGAGGGCTTCAGTGTGGGGGCTTCCTGAGGGCTGAGATATCTTGTAGGGAGCAGGAGAAGGAAGAGGTGAGAGTTCTGAATCAAATATCATCACATTAAGAAGCAAGATAAAGCAGGTGGCTCCAAAAGAAGTTAAAAAAAAAAAAGACAAAGGACTGAATAAATAGACTGGGATCACTCAATCTTACAGAAAATGGTGGGGGGGAGGTGAACCTACCAATCAGAATGCCATCCAATTCTCAATATTTAACCCAAGGTCAAGTTCCATAATATAGGAAGGTAGCCCAAGATGGCAGACCTGGGAGAATTTCCTGTCTTCCATGTGGCATATCTATGCTATATACTCTCTCTGTCCTTTTCGTCTACTAACAAACTTTTCTAGCACCTTTAAAAACAAGGAGATGTTGAAATGAAACTGATGCTGATTCTGACACAGTAGTTGTTTACTCCTGTCTGACTTTACCAGGGAGCCATTGTGGCCGTGACAGGTGACGGGGTGAACGACTCCCCCGCCCTGAAAAAGGCTGACATTGGCATTGCCATGGGCATTACTGGCTCTGACGTCTCTAAGCAGGCAGCTGACATGATCCTGCTGGATGACAACTTTGCCTCCATTGTCACAGGCGTGGAAGAAGGTGAGGAAGCTAGGGGCCAGGGTTGGGACTTGACCCTTAGATTTAGGCAGGACTTGGGATACATTACCTTCACCTTTCTCTATCATCCAACCACCACAACCTGTGAGGACTGCAGGGGGGGAAATCATTATAAGACAACATTTTGCAAATTAGATCCAGCTCTGGATGAGCTTAGAGGGAAGACCAGAGTTTCCAGGGAGACTAGGACTCTGCCATACCATAGTACTTTCTTTGTACTCTCACTAGAATTCAAGTGTGTATACAGCAAGTTCCTAGAGGAGCCATAGTCCTGGGGGAAAGTCCATGTTACACAGTCTTCAGCAAGACCCCCTACGAACCTGTTCCCTGAATGACAGGGACCATTCAAGATCTGTTGAAGACTATGATTCAATTACATTAAACACTCCTTTTTTCCCAAAAAATGCTGAAGAGAATGTTCATTGATGAGCAGAAAGATCCCCAAGTGCTGAATTCCAGAGTCCCTGAATTTTTCCTGGAGTTAGTTTTACTAAAACATGACAACCTACATGTGTCAGCATCATCTGAATGGTTCCCAGAATGATCCTGACACTTTGCTTGATTATTTTGTATCCATTTAATATCATTTTTGAGTGCTGACAGTATGTAATACACTATTCTAAATGTATGGGACAAACCCAGTGCATACCCTCATGTAACTTGATTTCCGGGGGCAGGGGAGAGAAGACAAACGATAAAAGCAGCATATTTTGCAGTATATTAAGAAGAGAACACATGAAGGAGGGAATATAGAGAGCGATCGCAGTCCTTGAAAGGGTAGCCAGAGAAAGACTCAGCAGTCTTGAAAGGCAGGAGGAATGAGTTGGGAGAGCTCAAAGATATCCAAGATCACAAGTTAGGTCAAAAAATGAGATTCAAACCCAAGCTCTTTTCCCTTGAGCCTTCATCTCATAAAGGATTTAATACTGACATTCTCAGACATCTCAGGATTAACTTGCTCCAATGCTGCTTAATTTTCAGAGATCAGATAACATTAGCCATGTTGAATCAGGAACAAAGAGTACACAGTCAGAAGATGGTAATAAATTAGGGCTCTAATGAATAGATACACAATGTAAAAAGAAAACTAGCCCCAACGTTTTCATGGATGCTAAGCAGTTGTGGGAGGTGGGTCTTCTCTACACCTCTCAGAAGGCTGACCCTCTTCCCCAGGTCGGCTCATCTTCGACAACCTGAAGAAGTCCATCGCATACACCCTGACCAGCAATATCCCCGAGATCACCCCCTTCCTGCTGTTCATCATCCTCAGCATCCCTCTGCCCCTGGGAACCATAACCATCCTCTGCATTGACCTGGGCACCGATATGGTAAGCACCAAGTCCTGAGCTGGAACTCCTGTACCATAGTGGAGGAGCAAGGGAACAGAAAGAGGGAGCAGGATTGGTGCTACTTCTGAGTTCCCCTCTTCATGTTGTGACCTTGCCATCGCCACCTTCCACCTTCCAGCTCCCTGCCATCTCCTTGGCTTATGAGTCTGCTGAAAGTGACATCATGAAGAGGCAACCTCGAAACCCAAACATTGATAAGCTGGTCAACAACCGTCTCATTGGCATGGCGTATGGACAGATTGGTGAGCTAGAAGAGTGACAGGTGGGGGATAAGGGGAGTAGGCCCCCTCGCCATCGGAAGCATCTCTCATTTGAAGTCAGGGAGGCTCTTTCTCAACAACAAACTACGTTAGACCCCAGGAACAGTCCAGTAGAAAAGGAACACATGTACACAAAATGATAGCATCTTTCCAGGTGCCAAGGAAGAAGTATCGACCCCACACACATGACAGGAAGCCCAGCACACACAAGCACACCAATTATGAGAATTGTCAGTGAGGTGTAATGGAGGGAATGGGATTTCAATTCAGTGTTGAGAGGATAGGGATTCAGCTAGGAAGTAGACAGCCAGCTATTCCCTGACTTATACACAAGGCATGGTTAAAGAAGAGTGAGTAAACAAGCTTGTTGGTGTTCTTAGTCATGATAAGGAAATCGGGGGAAACAGGTCTGTAAGACATAATAGCATTCATACTGAGACCAGCCATAAAAGGACTTTGAGAACCATAAGAGTTCTTTGTTATTGAGCTGCCAGGTACATTAGAGTGTTTCCGAGAGTATAGTGAGCAGTGGACAAGGAAGAGACTTGAGATGAGAGAGATCGTCGGGGACTCTTCTTTGGTCCCCCTCTCCAAATGGAGTCTTGCTATTTTCTTTCATAGTATACCTTTCACTGTCAAATAGACTTACTCTGTATATCTTAAAAAATAAAAAGGGATTGTTCAGATATCTAAGAGATGAAGCATGAATATAAAACACAGGCTAATCCTAGCTACTCAGGAGGCGGAGATGGAGATCATAGTTCAAAGCCAGCCTGGGCAGGAAAGTCTGTGAGACACTTACCTCCAAGGAGACACCAGAGTCAGAAGTAAAGCTGTAACTCAAATGGTAGAGCACTAGCCTTGAGCACAAAAGCTCAGAGGCAGCACCCAAGCCCTGAGTTGAAGCTCCAGAACTTTCACACTTACAGAGAGCAAGAATATTGCATGATTCAGTGATCCTGGATTGCAGTCTAGAAACAAATGTCAGGAAGTCTCCTAGAGAAGATGAAGTCAGACACTGATGATGAAAATTTTCATCACTGTGTACACACACACACACACCAGCCTAGCTAACTAGAAGCAGTTCCTAGTCCCATTCCTCCTATTATTTGCCTTTGAGGCCCGCCCTTTCTCTGAATCAGGTTCTCCATCCCATGGTTCTGTCCTTCACAGGAATGATCCAAGCTGTGGCTGGTTTCTTCACTTACTTTGTGGTCCTGGCTGAAAATGGCTTCCTGCCTTTGGATCTGCTTGGCATCCGCCTGGCCTGGGACAACAAATTCTTAAATGACCTGGAGGACAGCTATGGACAACAGTGGGTGAGTAGAAAGGGTGGAGTAGTGAATAAGTAGCCACTAAGGAGAGTGAGTGAGAAGGTGGACAAGCAAGTGTGTTGAGCTCAATTTTTTGGAGCATAGGAAAAGGGAGATAGCTGGCAGAGTTGATACCTCATCTCCAGCCTTATCTGAGTGCATTTGACCACAGCCTACAATGACACATGAAAACTCCTCTTTGCTTATAGTGGCCTCGTTTCTGTACATTCCTGCTGTGTACAGCCTTACCTTCCCAGATGCTTTGGCTCCTTGAGGCTGGAGGGTCTTCTTTATCCTTTAGACATTTTCAAGCTGAATGCTGTTTTTCCAGGTTTTGACCATGATTCCCCAAAGTTGTCATCATTCCTCCTGCTGATATCACCTTAAGTCAAGCCTTTGTACTGAGGAATTTTTTTTGCAAAAAAAGCAAAAAAAAAAAAAGATAATTAGAAGTTATTTTGCATGGCAAAAGTTCCTCTTGTACCCTGTTGACATCATAAAGTACTACAGTGAAAGTGAATTAAGAATAGTTTTCCTGAGGGATATACTCCACAAGTTCAGAGCCTGTGGCCCTTCTACTATGGCAGTTTTTATATCACGATGTGCTTTCCTGCATGTCCAGGAAGCACAGTACTTCCTGGAGCAAAGATAGCTTCTTATTTTCTAAATATCTTTCCCTATTTGTTTCATTAATCCAGGTTCTGATCTACACCCTGAGGATAGGATACTAAACAAAAATGACCAAGTTATTATTTTATGGAATTTATTTCTATTTGAGGGTATAACCATACATATATATACACATTAAAACAAATATAACCACAAATACATATATGCATATATATGCATGCATAAATATATTACATACATACATACATACACACACACATGTATACAGCACTAAAGATACAACCCAGGTAGTAGTGTGTTTGTCTAGCGTGCTCATGGCTCTGGGTTCAATCCCTAGTATATCAAAACAAAGAAGCAAACACTGTCAGATCAGTAGATTGTAAGTCCAAGAGAGTACGAGAAGTGCTAGAATAGAGATACCAGAGTGAGTGGGATAGATACATCAGGAGAGTTGAAATTGCAGAGCAATTTAATTACAGAGAAATCATAGTTATTGGAAAGGATATTATCTAAGGTTTAAAAACAGTCACAAGCAGTCCACTTGGGGAGTGGAGGACAACAGGGTTAGAGAAGATAGATAAAAGAAACTATGAGATATAGTATTTGAAGGGTCATCAACATAGATATTTAGATGTAGCTTAGTGACCATAAGTCAGAAGAAATCACAAGAAGTGGCTCAAGTAAAGGTAGCTAGAGGTAGTGGAGGTTGTGACAATGTGACCTGATGCTTGAAACATGATGTCTGGTCATAATCTAAACTCCATACTTAATCATTTTCAGCTATGTTCTCTGGTCATTTAAAGCCTTGTGCTCCTCTCTCAAAGTATAACTTGAAGTGTAGTATCTCAATATCATACAATCATATACATATATATATTCACATTTCTTTTGGGGGGTGTGTCATGGGGCTTAAACTCTGGCCTAGGCACTGTCCCTGAGCTTTTCAGCTCAAGGCTACTCCCCTTACCCCTTTGCCACAGCCCCACTTCCCATTTTCTAGTGATTAACTGGAGATAAGAGTCTCTCACCTTTGTTTTGGCCAGGCTGGCTTTGAACCTTGATCCTCAGATCTCAGCCTCCTGAGTAGCTAGGATTACAGGTGTGAGCCACCACATCTGGCTCATATATTCTCATTTCTTTCTTGTTCTGAGTCATTTATCAACATGGTGTTTTATTTTTGTAACATAGTTTTTTTTTTCCTCTAGTCTTCTTCTCTCTTGGCTTTTCCAAGTGAGAGCTGGTACTCTACCACTTCAGCCACACCTCCACTTCTGGCGAGATAAGAGTCTCATGGACTTTTCTGTCCTATCTGGCTCTGAACCACGATCCTCAAATCTCAGCCTCTTGAATAGCTAAGATTGCAAGTGTGATCTACCAACACCTGGCTGAAAACTAATTTTTTCAGAACCCACTGCCAAAATAGTTTTAATAATTATTTTCAGAACAAATCAACAATATTTATTTTGAAGTCATTTTTCCAGTCTAATTTTGATGTACTTCTGTTTCTGTAGTCCTCTTATAACTTACCTAGCATACTGGCATAGTTAGCATATTTATTTCTCCCACTCTAAATTCCTTATATGCAAAATGCAAATGAATAAATAAGTACATGCCTCTTCCCACTCCCCTCCACCTCTCCATCTCCCTTCTCATGGGGTTTGAACTCCAGCCCTTGTACTTACCTTTTTACCCAACAGTTTTGATTTTAGTTATTTTTAAGCTAAGGTCTCATATTTTCCCAGGCTCACCTGGACCATAATCCTCCCTTCTGCCTCTCACATAGGTAGGACCATAAATTTATGCCACCATGCCTTACTCATTTGTTGAAATGGAGGGGTCTTGCTAGCTTGTTGCCTGGGCTAGCCTTAAGCTGGGCTCCTCCTGATATCCACGTCCTGTGGAGCTGACATTACAAGCATGGTCCAGGGTGCCTGGCCCTATCCACCACTCTTTGGGGGCATTTCTTTTTACCTGTGGTCATTTTGCCCTCTGGCCCCACCTTCCTCTCTGACCTAAGACCTTTGCTTCTGCTTCTTCTATACCACACTTCTTACTAATTTAGTATCTTTTCAGCCGAGCTACATGATATTCACTGAACGTGATGAGAGGACACAAGATAAACAAAATAAGATCAGGGCTGTTGAGGAACTTTCAGGGGAGGAAAACACACAAATAAATCATGGCACAACCTGGGAAGTCTTGGCACAGGGATTTGTGGTGTGGGGTTCTGAGAAAGAGGAAGGACCAAACTCAGCCTCTGGTCCTGGAAAGCAGAACAGACCAGGAGGCTCTAGATGTTTCTAAACTTCTGACCACCGCGTCACCTCCCTGGCCGCCCTCCCCAGACCTACGAGCAGCGGAAGGTGGTGGAGTTCACGTGCCACACGGCCTTCTTCATCAGCATTGTGGTGGTGCAGTGGGCTGATCTCATCATCTGCAAGACTCGCCGCAACTCCATCTTCCGGCAGGGCATGAAGTGAGCACCCATCCAATGGCCCCCAACACGTTCCCATATTCCCCGACATACACACACACACACACACACACACGCCATTATCCCCAGACCTTTTCCTCCTCCTCACCTCCATCGCACTGATACATGTTCCTTTCCAGAAACAAGGTCCTAATTTTGGGACTCCTGGAGGAGACATTACTGGCGATTTTCCTGTCCTATACTCCAGGCATGTGCGTGTCTCTGCGAATGTATCCACTCAAGTAAGTAAGGGAAGGGACTCAGAGAACAAGCTCTCTGAGCACAGACATGAGGAGAGAGCCTGTAAGAGGCAATGGAGGAAGCCTGTGTTGGAATGGGCCTGTCACTGACGAGGGGCTGCCTGGATACATGGGGCTACACTCGGTGACATCACGAACAGAGTCATCTGTGCTCTGAGGTGTAGACTTCATTTACAGAGGTATCAGAGATTGTGCCAAATGAACACAAGCCACTAGGCATGCAAATTCAGCAGGCTTACCAGTCTCTTTTTATGATTACATGTGGTATTGCTTACAGTAGAAATAAGAATAAAAATAGTTTAAGCTATGCTTAGCTAGTTCTGTTATATCTACGTGAATATGTTCTAATGGGTATGTGAACGAACATACTGAAATTCCTACTGTCTGGTTCATTGTCCTGTTCAAATTCCAGGATTGTATGTGGTGTGTGTGTATGTATGCCAATACTAGGGCTTGAACTCAGGACCTATCTCTCTTGTTTAGCTTTTTTGCCCAAGACCAGTGTTGTACCACTTGAGCCTCAGCTGCACTTCTGGTACTTTTTGGTGGCTAACTGTAGATAAGGATCTCATGAACTTTCCTGCCCAGGCTACTTCAAACCTTGATCTTCTGAGTAGCTAAGATTATAGTCATGAGTCATGGAAGCCCAGCTGTATAGTCTCATTTTATCATTAATATATTTTTGGATATTTTTATTTTAAAATTTACAGAGAATACAGCAGAAGTGTCATTCTACACATGAATAGGACACTATTTGCATATTAAGGTTTATATTTGTAGTATGTCTGGAGAAAGAACCCTGGCCTAGGCCTGTGTACTGTCCAATATGGTAGCACTATCACATGTGACCACTGAGCTCTTGAAATATGGCTAGTGAGATTAAGAAATGGAACTTATCATTTTAATTTATTTAAAGTTAAAACCTAAGGCCATGTTAAATTTTTCTCTATTAAATACAACTTCAGCCAGGCACAGTGGAACATGCCAGTAATCCTAGCTACTTGGGAGACTGTAGCAGAGAATGAGAATCCAAAGCCAGCCGGGGCAATCAAGACATACTTCAGACAGACAGACAGACAGACAGACAGACAGACAGACAGACAGACAGACAAATGCTGTCTCTGAGCTTTTTCACTCAAGGCTAAAACTCTACCACTTTGAGCCACAGCACCACTTCCATTTTTCTGGTGGTTAATTGAAAATAAGACTCACAGACTTTTCTGCCCAGTAGCTAGGATTACAGGAGTAAACCACTGACACCCAGTTGTTAGAGAGAATTCTATCATTTTGTCTGGAATGCATTTCCCTTTAACTATGGAAAATTTAGTGTCTAGGTTTCATCTGCATAAGATACCCAATGGAGGGGCCGGGAGTTTGGCCTAGTGGTAGAGTGCTTGTCTAGCATGCATGAAGACCCGGGTTTGATTCCTCGGTACCACATACATAGCAAAAAGCCGGAAGTGGTGCTAAGGCTCAAGTGGTAGAGTGCTAGCCTTGAGAAAGTCCAAGGACAGTGCTCAGGCCCTAAGCCCAAGCCCCGGACTGGCAAAAAAAAATGGATTTATTAGCATAGAACAAAAATACAAATGCAAATCATCTGCATTTTTTTTTGAAGTACTGGGATTTTGAACACAGAGTGTTGCACTTGCTCCATCAAGTGTTTCACTTCTTGAGTTCCACCTCCAGACTACTCTATGAATAGTATTTATATTGTGTCCTTGATATGTTTATTTTGTGCTTGGGAGCACTGAAGGTTGAGGCAGAAAGATACAGATTTCAGGCTAGCCTGGGTTGTATAGCTAGACACCATCTCCCTAAACTAATCGAGTTTATATTGATTTTGTACATGTTGCAATGATATTTTAACTGTGTTGTATTAAAATTCTTGATATGAGTTTAATTTCTTTTTAATGATTTTAATGTGACTATGAGAAAGTGATTTTATGTGTGTGGCTTGCATTATGTTTCTATGTAGTAGTGTTATCGGATTTGACCATCTCTTCTCTTTGTCACCCAAGAGAACTGAGGTCGTGATTCAACCCTCCCCACTCCTTCCAAACCCCTTCCCTCCACCAACAAGTCTGTCTTCCTGGTCTCTAGGTCTCCAATTACAGAAGAAGCTCAGGAAAGAAAAAAGTGTCCTACTAATATAATGTGGAAGAGTATATTATACAGATACATTGTGTGTGTGTGTGTGTGTGTGTGTGTGTGTGTGTATCCCCTCCCCAAGGCAGTACATCCCCACTCTAGATGTCTAAGGGCTGAGAGAGCCTCATCTTGCCCTGATCCTATTCACAGATGCAAGGTCTAGAGCATGCAGAAAGCATGAAGCCCTTCCATGGCAACTCTTCAGAAACCAATAGACAATCATTACGAATACTGCACATACCTCTAAACATAATGGCACATTATCATGACTCTTGTTTATCTGTCCTATGCTTCATCTCTCAGGCTCTGAACCCCTTTAAAGGTACAATCAACTGTATTGCACTCACCTTCCTGTTTCTAATACCCAGATGGTCTGAGGAACACAAAAGGAAGATTTAATTCCTAGGCACAGTTTGCTGTGACTGCCTGGCCCCTGTAATCTTCAGTCACAATGACCAACTCTTATTCTCTACAGGATATACTGGTGGTTTTGCGCTATGCCCTACAGCATTCTTATCTTCCTCTATGATGAAAGCAGAAGACTGATCATCCGTCTACAGCCTGGTGGTAAGGCTGCCCTGGTTCTCCTCTGACCACCAGCCCCCAACGACCCATCCACTGGGCTCCTCCAGACTTGCTGGAATCCCCCCACCTCACATCTTCTCTTTTCTATGCCTCTGCCTAGGTGTCTCCTCCTTGACAGAGCCACCCTGTTCCTTTTGTGCTCGGGGCCATGTTCCACTTGGCCTCATTCCTTCTTACCCTTGCCCTTTGCTGAACTTCCCTTGAAAGCTCTCTTGCAGTCTTCCCGGTTCACAGTGGTCTCCTCTTCTCTGCAGGCTGGCTGGAGAAGGAGACATACTACTAAACTCAGCAGAGTACACACCGATACCAGGGGTCATGAAAGCCAGAACAATGACAACAACAACATCTGATCTGGGGAAGAGACACTAGACCACCTTGGATGAGAAAGAGAGGCAATCCTAGAGCTGGACTGAGGGCATCATGGGTAGGAAGGGGATGGGCTGAGGGGAAGATCAACTGGAGCCCATCAAGGAAAGGCATAGTCTTGTAGAATCCAGCAGCCAGTCAGTCTAGACGGTAAATATTTGGAACAGCCTCACCTCGCTGGATGAGTCACATCTGATTTGGGGGAAATGATTACTGCAAAGTTCCTTCTCTCCATCTTCATGGTAACTAGGCAAGGGAAATTCTTCAGAGACCTGAGAAGAGAAAAAGCTGGGAGGAGATTAGAGCCATGGTCCTTTCTCCTTGAGAGTATCTGAAATCACACTTGGTTGTCCTGAGGAACAAATGACCAGTGACGGCTCCCAAAAGTCCAGCTGAGATCAATATAGGGAGAGCTCCAGCCCCTCTATCCCAGGAACCGAGGGACTGACTGACCTACGTCCCGCCTCACTAGCTCATTTCTGCTGGGTGAGCCCTGCATGTTGCTTGGCTGCTTAGGCCATTTAGATTGTGGGCTGTGAGCTGTGTCATCCATGAAGAACCTGAGATTCACTTGGGAACAGTGATATGAGGGGTGGCCCCCAACTCAAAGGCAGACTGGCATCCCCCTCCTCTCTAACATTGTCTCATCCCATCCCTCAGTCTGATTTCTAGGGTTTAGCCTTGAAATAAGAGTCTGCACAATGCTATATCACTGTGCTATACCCTCAGCCCTAGGCCCTGGGACCGGCTGCTGTTGGTCTGGTCTTGGATGAGTGAGAAGGCCCAATGAGGGCCTCTCTCCTGCCCATTCTCTTCACCAAGGTGTCTCCCAAACCCTGTCCCTGCAACTCACTTCCACTTGGTGAATCCTTCCATTCTGCATTGCGGTTCAATTCACTCTCAGCCATCTCTTTTTTTTTCACATTGAATTGATTTTTTATTTTATTTATTTATTTTTTATTGTCGGGGCAATGTATAGAGGGGTTATGGTTACATTCGCCAGGTAGGTGCATTACTTCTCACACATTGTCACCCCTTCTCATGTTTTGTCCACATTTCCCTCTCCCTTCCCCCTCCCTTCTTTCAGAATAGAGAGTTGCTTCTGTCCAAAAGACTAATTAAGAGAGAAATGCTAAGTAATACTACGAGGAAATTGTTAGCTGTTACCAGAAACAAAACACTTGTATTACTAGGCACGGTGGCTAGCTACTCAGGAGGCTGAGATCTGAGGATCGAGGTTCAAAGCCAGCCTGGGCACTGAAGTCTGTGAGACTCTTATTTGCAATTAACCCAGAAAACTGGAAGTGGCACTGTGGCTCCAGGGATAGGGTGGTAGCCTTGAGTTGAAGAGCTCAGGGATAATACCCAAGCCCAGAATTCAAGCCCCACAACCCACAGAAAAACAGTGACTGCACACAATGCCTGGCACTGGGCCAAGAGCTATAATCATAGCACCAATTAATTCACACCAATGTATTCCTACCTCTCCAGCCGATTTGGTAAAAGAGGAAATCAATGTCTATCCAATTACTGAACCTGTGCCCTTAGCACTTTGTGTATCAGTCTTACGATGAGGGCTAGGCCAAGACACATATAAAGAACAAACAATAAAATTAAAGTTTTGGAGAAAGGGTCTTGGATAGGTCTGGAGAATAAGAGGCATGAGCTGTCAGGGAAGGCTATTCCACTGTAAGGTGTAGCCAGCTCTGTCCCCTCTCTCAGGCTCCTCAGAGGACTCTCTCCCTCCCATTCTCCTCCCTCTCCCAACACAAGGTCTCCTAGGGACAGGACTATCTCAGTCTGGGGTCCTCCCTGGATGCTGACATGGCTGAACCAGACTCTGGAAGATGGAGGGAGGGACCAAGAAGGTATGTGAGTGAGGTGGGGAGGGGGAGGGGGAGGAGCCAGCTCCTCAGGTTTCAGCAGAGGGAGCTATGGGTATCTGGTGGGTTAAAAATACAGAGGCCCCAACTCAGGGTCATTTGATACCAGTGGCTGAGGCAGTGTTAAGTCCAAGGACCCAAAGGTAGGGGCCTAGAGAGAAGAGGGCTGAGGAAAAAGAAGACAACATGAGAGTGGGAAGGATGAGGTCGGGGGAGGGGAAAGGACAAGGGTGGAAGTGGAGCAAAAGAAGGCATCACCAGAGAGACACGATCACTGCAGGAAAGGATGAAGAGATGGAGGTGGCTATGGTAACTGTGGAGTCCCATCTTACACTCTGTGGGGAACAAAAGGTCTGATTTGTGGTGGAACAAGTCTAATGCCCCAGTAGCTCCCCTTTCCCCAGGATGCTGTAAAAATGGCAAATCAGGGTAATGGATCATCTGGGCCATGATTCTCTGAGTGGGCCTGCTCATCACTCCTGGCTGCCTTGGCTCTGGCCGTGGGCTTTGGCAGGGCAGTCACTGCTGGAAGAGCAAGAGGCAAGATTCTGAGGTCTCTTCAATGTGCCATTCTTGGGCCTGCTCTGGCCTCTCCTGATACTATGACAGCTGTCCCTCTTGGACCCATTCCTGTCCTGCTCTGAGATTTTCTGCAGCTTTTCTTACTTAGTTGTATGAGGTCTGTCCCCATGGGAGTATGGAAAAATTCTTCTAGCATAATTCCATGTCCCTGACTGGATGTAAAACAAACATTATCCTTCCAGAATGAGAGCTACCCTGGGGTGGAGGATGGGGATAGGGTCATCTGACTTTAATCTAGTCTCTCTATGATCTCCCAGTATGTTTTACCTAGGAATAGTAAGGCCTTGATGAAACATGGAAAAGGTCCTTTCTAGATAATCCAGACCTCAACTTACTCTCTGGAATCTAGAAATTGCAGGCCTTAACCCTCATCCCGTCCCACCCCAGCTTCACATCATTTCTATGTGTAAATCAACATCTTCAGTCAGGGTACAGGACCCATCACACCAAATTTCCCGCGTGTTTATCGTCCTCTTCCTCCAGTGTTCATACCTGATCCTCTCTGTCTTGTCAAAGGCAGAGTTGTAAGTAGTAGCTATTAGCCATCTTTGGAATCATGCAGCCTAGGGAATCCTCCCTTCCCACGGTGCCCTAGAAAATCAAGTCTCATAGGATCAGAGTAGAGAGAGGAACGCACACAGGGGTTTGTAGGCACTCCACATTTTCCTCCTCCTGGTGGGCCTGATGGGTAGAAAAAACCCCCACATCCACATCCCTGCAGGATGGGATCCCAGCCAGCGCCATCCTTCGCCTGCATTCCTCAGTTAGGACTGTGGAGTGAAGTAAAGGAAACTGGCTGGAGCTGAGCCAGGTCCCTGGTCTTGGACTCAGCTCCATCTTTTATTCAGGAATGATCTCATCCTTGGTGCTGGTTCTTTAAAGGGAACTGCAGGAGGATTTTTTTTTTTTCCTATAGTCTGGACTGCACTTCAATTCCCGCCCCCCCCCCCAGCCCCTTCCCACTTCTCCACAGAATCAAATAAATAGGCTCCAACTCTAGAAGATTCCCAGATTTTTAGGGTGCAGAGGCAATACCACATTTGTCCTATATTATTAACTTAGCTAGGACCAGAACACTACCTCCTCTGCACCCACATTTCCTTCTCCCTAATTATCCTCACTCTACCCCCCAGTGCTTCTTACTACCCCCCCATCTCCCCTCCCCCAGCCCAGCTTCACTTACCTCGGACTCATTTTGTCTTATTTTTAGATCCAGGCTCTCTCTCTCCTCTCTCTCTCCCTCCCTTTCTTAATATGGTGATGAGCTCTTGGGCCTGTGTGAGGGACAGGGGCTGAGGAACCTTGGCTCTTGGGGGAAGGGGGGGAAGGAGTATCTGGGGGCCTGGGGGAGAGGGGCAAGAGGTAGGAGGATTCCAGCGCTCATGGAGTTGTCCTGGCCTCAGAAGGTTATCTGTCTCTCCTGCCAACCACAGAGACATATTTAGACAGGACCAGGTGGAGACTGAGGGGTGCCAATTTCAGGGGGCAGCTCCGGTTCCCTCCCCGCCCCCTGCTCCTAGTCCTCCTCCTGACCCTTTCTCTTGGCCCTGTCAGGCAGTTTCTTCAGGACCCAGCAGTGTACTCTGACCGCTTCTCTGAGCCACTCCCCACGCCACCCCCCACCTAGAGCCCCTAACTCAGGATTTGGTCCCTAGGGGCCCCTCTCTACTCCAGCTAGCCTCCTCTGGACCTGGAGAGCAGACCCAGATCCTACTACCTCCATGAGCCCTGCAGACAAGATGGGGGCCAGAGCAATGCCCAGGCTGCGGCTGGCACTGCTGTTACTGCTGGTGCTAGGGGCGCCCAAGTCAGGGGTCCAGGGGGAGGAAGGTCTGGACTTCCCAGAGTATGATGGCGTGGACCGAGTGATCAACGTCAATGCAAAGAACTACAAGAACGTGTTCAAGAAGTATGAGGTGCTGGCCCTCCTCTACCATGAGCCCCCTGAGGACGACAAAGCCTCACAAAGACAATTTGAGATGGAAGAGCTGATCCTGGAGGTGAGTGGGGGGGTGGGGGAGCGGGTTGCAGGCCTAGAGAGCTCACCTAAATCACACAACCATGAGAATCTCTCTAGGTGGGATCTGGGGTTGAGTAGCAGCATGGCAGGCCCTCTGTCTTGAACAACAGGATGCAATTGGCCTGCGATCTTAGCTGGATGAGAAACAGACACAGAGACCCAAAATCCTATCACAGGCAACTGTGCTGGTGTGTGGGGGGGGAAGGAGGGGGGTTCCATGCCATGTTGTAGAGGCAGTGGTGCTGGGTCTGGCAAGGAAGAGGATGAAAGAGGGCGAGGAGGTCAAAGTGAAAACTCAGTGCAGTCCTGTGCATTGCTCCCTCACCCCACCAGATGCTCCCCTAGCCAGGCATGTCCCCACTCCACCCTTAGGCTGTACCCCGAAGAGATCCAACTGAGCATAAGTAGACCTCATTTTCCCCAGGCTTCTTGATGGCCATATGTTTGTAACTGTCTGAGAAACCACCATGCCTCCCACTGGCCTTTCACCTCCCTCTCTTTTCCTTTCCCTGCCCCAGGTCCTCCCCCATCTATGCCCACTGGATCAAGCCAATGCCCTCATTGGACATTTCTTATAAAGGAGATTTCAGAATGCTTTCACTCATTTTCTCTTTATAGAAAAAACTCCTCACCTTCATCTGAGCAGAGAGGTTTTTATAAAAAGAGAAGGAAAACAAACACAAAAAGCTTAGGGTTAGAAGATATGGTCACATATCCTGTAAGAGCTGGGACATGTTTGAGTGTCCTTGTCTGAATTTCTCCCGCCCTTTCTCTGGCTTGGTGGTACACAGAGGCCCCAGCTTGTCTAGGGCTTGGTGTCTTTGGGAATGAGCTATCAAGACCAAAGGCTCTCAGCTCCGTACCTCCCCGCTGGGTGCTGGAACATGCCATCTGATTAATGAACCGTGTATTTTTATCCTGACTGTTCAGTAGCCTCAACCATCCACCTGCCACCCGCCTCCTTTTCCATCCCCTAAAGAATCACAGTGCCTGAGTATTGGGTGGGGTGAAACTGCAAGCTGTGCCCACAGCCCAGCAAACCGGTTGAGTGCAGTCCTGGGAGGCTTGTGGGGGCAGGGACTGCCCATGTGACAGTGCACTGGCTGAAGTACGTGTGAAAGGGCTCTGGGGACTGGAGAGAGAGCTCTGGAGACCTAGAGCCATCTAGGTTTCAGTAGTGGAGCTCTCTCCTCTCTCTCTCTCTCTCTCTCTCTCTCTCTCTCTCTCTCTCTCTCTCTCTCTCTCTCTCTCTCTCTCTCTCTCTCTCTCAGAGCTCTACTTCCCACTATGACCTTCCCCATTTCTCAAACCCTTCTCTATCATTCCCCTCCAGAACTCTTGTGTTGGGAATCACTGGAAGGTTCCAGAGATTGTTAACATCACCCCTACACTCATCTCATCTGGGCATTTGCCCAGGATGGAGGCAAGGGGCAAGGCCCACCCCTTCAGTCAGGAAAGGGCCCTCAGTCCTTCTGAAGCCAAACGCCTCAGGAACTAGGAAGTGTTCAGCTCACTGTCCTGAAATTGTTGGCACAGTTGCCAGTGAGCAACATTCACAAGCTTCAAACAAAACCCAAGCCAAGGACTAAGAGAATGGCTCAAGAGGTAGAGTAACCTGCCTAGTTCAAATCTCTAGTTTCTAAAAACAAGTATTGAGCCAAAGACAGAAATCAGGTGGGGAGTTGGGAGATAGTCTGGATCTTAGTATAGGATAATGATCAACCCTGGGCCTTCCTGTACTCAGCTGACCCAAATGAAAACATCAGATGGGGATGGAGAAGGGGATTTAATAACTGCCAAGGCTAATTTTACCCTAACCTTACCTGCAGTTAGCAGCCCAAGTCCTAGAAGATAAGGGTGTTGGCTTCGGGCTGGTGGACTCTGAGAAGGATGCAGCTGTGGCCAAGAAACTAGGTAAGGGAGGGGAGAATGTTTCAGGAAGGGGAAGGGGATGCCCATCTGAAGAGACTTCTGTGGAGGCTTTGGACTTGGGAGCTCTTCCACTGTGTCCATTCTGAAAGAAGCAACTGAAAATACTGAGCTTGAGAAGGTGATAGCTGCAGAATCTTATAAAGAGTCATGGTCTAATTCTAGTATTGGCGGCAGGTGTGGGGGGGAGCGGTTCTTGCTTAGAAAAGACTTGGTAGAGCTGGGTGCGGTGGCTCACACCCATAATCCTAGCTACTCAGGAGGCTGAGATCTGAGGATCGCAGTTCAAAGCCAGCCCCAGGCACTAAAGAAAGTGAGACTCATCTCCAATTAGCCTCTAGAAAACAGGAAGTGGCTCTACGGGTAGGGCGGTAGCCTTGAGCTGTAGCCTTGAGCTGAAGAGCTCAGAGACAACGCCCAGGCCCAGCGTTCTAGCCACACTACCCACAAAAAAAAAAGAAATGGTGGGGGCTGGGAATGTGGCCTAGTGGTAGAGTGCTTATATAGCATGCATGAAATGGTCAATTCCTCAGTACCACGTGCACAGAAAAACCCAGAAGTGGTCTTGGGGCTCAAGTGGTAGAGTACTAACCTTAAGCAAAAGAAGCTCAGGGAGTGCCCCAAGCCTTGAGGTCAAGCCCCAGCACAGCCCCCCCCCGAAAAAAAATTAAGAAAAGACATGGTGGAAGGAAGGAAGGGAGAATACAGGCAGGGCTGCAGAGCAGGCTTCCAACTCCTCTTCCAGCCCCTCCCCCTCCACAGTCTTGGCTAGCTGTTTCTTCATGCAGCCACCAGGAGGCAGCACTGACTCAAGGCCGGACTCCGGATGTGGAGGGGGAGGGGATGGTTAGTAATAATGAAGTCATCTGGCCAGCAATCACCAGTTAAAGGGCAGGACAGAGAATTCCAGCTACTGGAATGTTCAGGGAAGATAGCAGGAATATTTTATCTCTAGTTACAGCTGGCAGGGAAAGGAAGCAATATTGCTAGAATCTGTGTATTCCTAAGTCCTCTTCACACCCTATCTGATCCTCCCACTTCCTCACTTCTCCCTAGAAATCTCTAAAGCAAGGTTAGCTCCTGGGCTAAGTGCAGGGGCATGCACGACCAGATGAGACAGTTCAGAGATGGTGCAGGGGGGCGGTAGGGAGAGGGCGGGCTGGATGAGACCAGTGAGATTATCTGGTGGCTGGAACCCTGGATTTGGACTTGTGACTCTGGAAGTTTGGGATGGTGGCTCACCTTCCACTCCCTGCCCAGGTCTAACTGAAGAGGACAGCGTTTATGTATTCAAGGGAGATGAAGTCATTGAGTATGATGGCGAGTTTTCCTCGGACACCCTGGTGGAGTTTCTGCTTGATGTGAGGATTCCCCTGGGCCTAACAGCCTTGTTTTTACACTCCTCCTAACCCCAACCCTATCCTTACCCTCCCCATACAAACACAAACATACTACACATGCATCATACATACTGGACACATACCATACTTACACAGCATGTCCACAACATAACACACACAGCACATTTCACACACAATACATGTAATACATATATCATGTAACCACACACAAGACACAATATATGCAACACACCCAGCACATATAGCAACTGTATGTTTATATACAACATGCCTGTAACATACAAAGCACACTACTTTGTATGCAGAGAGCACACACATACATACCATATGACATAACACCATACTATACTACTACACATGCCATATCTACAGGCAATACTCAAAGCATATAATATATCACACAGCACATGCATGCACATCAAATGACAGGTGGACACATATGTACATATCATAAGTGTACAGTGAAAACATCCAACATGCTTTAAACATGCCTGCCACATATCACATACCCTATACATACAACAACACACAAAACCACACACCTTATACAGCACATAGCACACGCAATGCATTCATTATAAAACTCCACACAATAAATCAGAAATAAAACAGTGGACATATCACACAAAGACCATACAAACGACGACACACACACACACACACACACACACACACACACGCCTCTTGTACTTTCCTGCCTTCTCCCTAGATCCCACTCTGCCAGCGAGGACAGAAACATTCTTCAATATCCCTTCTTCCAGGTCCTAGAGGACCCTGTGGAACTGATCGAGGGTGAACGAGAGCTGCAGGCATTTGAGAATATTGAGGACGAGATCAAGCTTATTGGCTACTTCAAGAGCAAAGACTCAGAGCGTGGGTAACCTTCAGCCTCTACTCTTCCCTTCCCTGAACTCTCCACCTTACCGGCCTTGCCTCCTTATGCCTCCACTGTCTCTGTTTTATGTTCCTCCTTCCTTGCCCCTCTCCCTCTTTAATAGTCAGCTCCAACGTGTGTTCTGACCACCCTGCACTTGGGAGGAGGGGGCTTCTACATACAAGCACCTCCGCCATTCCACCTGCCCTTCGGATAGCCCTGTTGGATCTGACCTCTCTCAAAGGACTAGATGGGGTGGGTGGATCTCTCAGAATCAAAGAAGAACTGGGGAGAAGCACAGGATGGACTGGCTGGCAGACCTTGATTCCCCACAGACTGACCAGATTTTTTTTCCTCCCTCAGATTACAAAGCCTATGAGGACGCAGCAGAAGAATTTCATCCCTACATCCCCTTCTTTGCCACCTTCGACAGCAAGGTGCCCCTCCACACGGGCGTGTTGGGTCTCCCCCTACCCCTAAGTTGCCCTCCAGTTTCCTCAGCCAGAATTGATGGGAGCCTGCTCCTAGCTCATGTGCTGGCACTCTCCACCGCACACCCAGCTTCTCCTGCCTCTGCAGACTTCTGATATTCAACCCACTCTTCTCTCTTTAAATGAAACTCAGAGAAGTCAAGTCACTTGTCCATTATCACAGTGGCAGTGGCAAAGACCTAGCTTCTCTGATTCCCTTTCTGTGTCCCTTCACAATACTGCTTCCCACTGTGACCCTGCACCTCCTATGCCCCTTTTTCTCATTCCCTCCCCCCCCACAAAGGTGGCAAAGAAATTGACCTTGAAGCTGAAT
This sequence comes from Megascapheus bottae, assembly GCF_031878675.1. Classification (NCBI taxonomy): domain Eukaryota; kingdom Metazoa; phylum Chordata; class Mammalia; order Rodentia; family Geomyidae; genus Megascapheus; species Megascapheus bottae. The sequence goes on along the minus strand of NC_143518.1, from coordinate 35,312,494 downwards.
GAGATTGATTTCTATGAGGCCTTCATGGATGAGCCAGTGACCATCCCAGACAAACCCAACAGCGAAGAGGAAATCGTCAGCTTCGTGCAAGAGCACAGGAGGTAGGGATGGGGATAAATCTGTAAAATGGACTGGTCTTCACTGGAGGTGAATGCACTCCAGGCATAGCAGTTTCACACACACACACACACACACACACACACACACACACCCCTATGACCTACACAGAGAAGGTCCTCTGCAATTGTAGATAAGTCCTTGCAATGCTGATTGTGACCTCAATAATCTCTGTCAACAAATCAATCTTGCCTGTCTGTGGTCTGACCAGGAGCAGTAAGTAGCGTCTATCTCTTTTGTTGTATTTAATCCTGTCTAACAATCACAGTGAAAGAGCTTCCACAGAGAGTAGCACCAGAGCTGAGTTTTTAACCCTGAACTGCCCCATGCTCTTTCTCATACAGTACACCAGTATCTTTCAACAGAGATGGAGGAAATGGCAGGCAGGGGAAGGGTTCTGTCCCCTTAGGGGAGATTTGGCAATGTCTGCAGACACTCCTGGTTGTGGCTAGTGCTGCTGGTATTTAGTGGCTAGAGGCCAGGGATACGGCTAAATCACATATAGTGCACAGGCAGGTCTCCACAACAGAGAATTACCCAGACCCAAATGTCAGTTGTGCTGAGGTAGGAAAACTCTGCCCTCTACTCACAGACAATTCACGTACTCCATGACTGGAAAGACCCATTCATCAGTATAAATACTACTTACTCTGTCCCAGGAGATTAGGGTTCCCTTCACAGAGGAGGAACATGGGCCTGATGCAGTGCCTACTCAGCACCTAACTCATGGCTTAGCACCTACCAGCCCTCCATTTATTTATTTCCTTACGATTATTTTTGTTATAGTGTTGGGGATTGAACTCAGTGCCTTGTGCAGGTAAGACAAGCACGGTGTCACTGAGCTACATCCCAGCCCTAGTCCTCAATTTTATTCAACAAATGAATGGATAAAGAAGCAAATGCGGGAATAAGGTGATTACCACCAGTTCTTACCTTTCTCCAGAAGGTCTCTTTCTCCAGCCTTTTGTTTCCCCCTCCCCGCTGCTTCCAAACCATGTAATGATCTCAGCCTGGTGCCCAGAGCTTAGGCTTTGCCAGATGGCTTTGTTCGGGGCTACAAGCTGTCTATGGCCTGGGCCTGATTCAGAGTCCCCTACAGGGACCCTCTGCTACGGGGAGGAGACCTTATTCACTGAGTAAGGGACCCTCTATCTCTTCTAGGTCAACCCTGAGGAAACTGAAACCTGAGAGTATGTATGAGACCTGGGTGAGTGTTCCTGGCTAGGATCAGGCTCTCAGGGAACAGGGTGGCTAAAGACCTAAGCCCTAGAAATAGCCTTCCCAGCTGCCCTTCCTACCCACCTGTAGAAAGAGCTGTGCAAGGCTGGGGGGAAGAGCAGTGGAGAGGAAAGATTTTTGTTGTTGTTCTTCTGAAAATTGTCAGGAATCAGGAGACAGACATAGGTAGATGAAGTGAACAAGGGAGCCCCAAGCTCTGGGGTGAAGGAATGAGCAGAAGAGGCAGACGGCTCTGAAGTTCAAAGCGACAGTGTCACTGGGCAAAGGGCCATCATCAGAAGACTTTACCTGGTCCCGACACTGGCTGTCCACATGATTCACAGTCAAGGAACATTTTGAGCTAGTCTGGACTCTCTAGCCTCAGGGAGTACAGGAGTTATTCCCTGGGCTTCCTCTCACCACCACCCCCGCCCAACAGGAGGATGATATGGACGGAATCCACATTGTGGCCTTTGCAGAGGAAGCTGATCCTGGTGAGGAAATAATACTGGATTGGCCTGCAGGAAGGCAGGGTGGGATGGGTGTTGACTGGAGTGTAGGCCTCATGTAAGAAGCATTCCCCAGGCCTTTGCAAGCAGCCTGAAGCTGTAGGAGGCAGGGAACTATACCTGGACTCCTGGGTCCCAGGTCCCTTCCCTGTCCATCTTACACTTCTTGTTTTTGTTCCTTCCAAGATGGTTATGAGTTCTTAGAGACTCTCAAGTCCGTGGCTCAAGACAACACTGAAAACCCTGATCTGAGCATCATCTGGATTGACCCTGATGACTTCCCCCTGGTAAGAGGCCTGCTCAGACACTGCCACCTTAACGCAGAGCTTTAGACTGTGACACCTTTTGAGCAAGGACTTTGTTTTAGCCACTCTCTCCACCTCTGGGCTAGGGAATATGCCTATTGCAAACTCAAGGGCACTGTGAGCATGGAGCGGGTAGAGGATGCGTGGGAAATGCATCATGAGCTTCACACATGTGTCTTAGAGCAGAGGCGGGGCAGGTAGCCCGAGAGCCAGGGCTGGTTCCTAGAGAGAGGACAAGCACTGAGAAGTTGGGCACACGAGTAGACATATTCACTGATATGTTCAAGGTAGATTCCATGTCTCAGGATGATTTCTTTCTCAGCTGAATAAACCACCCAATATGTGAGGAATGTTGGTGATTACCTCATGTGTGAGGCGTAGAAACTGAGGGCCAAAGAAAAGTGATTTGCCCAAAGTCACAATATCGATCCAATAGTGGATCCAAAAAGTAGAAAGGAGGAGCTTTGGATAAATTTCCTCAGGGATTTCCACTCTTTCACAGACTAGAGCTACCCAGGGCCTTCTGGCCTTATAGTTCCCCCATCCACTGCCAGTTCAGGCTGTCTTCTCTGTGGCTGGGTTTACCATCACCCCAGTAGACTTGGGTATTCCTAAACTCCATTAAGCTGCCATCTTTGGATCTCTCTACAGCTGGTTCCATACTGGGAGAAGACATTTGACATCGACTTGTCAGCCCCACAAATAGGAGTCGTCAATGTAACTGATGTGAGTTTCCTTCCCTCATCCTGGGTTGACCATTACGCTACTTCTCTTTCTCCATCTCTCCTCCCCTCTACTAAGTAAGAATGGAGTGCTTTTCAGAAAATGAAAACAAGCAGACATGCTATGCTCACTCTAGTGGCTAGACTAATTGGTCTGGGAAAGAGGCAATGCATAATGTGAACACATCTCCATCCTTATTCATTTCAATCAGCTCATCTTCCAAAACTCCTCTTCCTCATTAAGTTGTTCATTAAAATTGTCCCTTCTTTGGTATTCTTGGAACTCACTTAGCATTGGAAATATGACTATTTATTATTCTATCTGTCTTCTCCAGTAGACTTGAGCGGTTTTTTTTCTTTCTCTCTCTGTGGTACTGGCATCAGAGCCTCGCACTTGCTAGGTAGATGGATTTTCAGCTTAGCCATAACTCCCTCCTGACTTTGACCAATTCAAGGATAGGAATCTTCTTGTGAGCACATAGTAGGTGCTTCGAAATTGCTGTTGAATTGAAGTGAGTAGATCAGAGTCTTTGCAGTCATAAAATTCTCGGGGAAAGCTATTTCTCTTTAGATTCCAATTCAATTAACTACAAGGATGGATTTGATTAACTGCATAATAAGATTCAAATAAAAAAATGCTGGAAAGATGCAGAAATCAGTGACTTCTGCTTGAGAGAATCAGAGAAGCATTTAAGAGAAAGTGGCCTTAAAACGGAGCTCAACAATGGATAAGGATTTTAATGAGTGAGGTTAAGGGAGGTAATTTCCAACTTGAGGAAAAAGCAAGATGGAAAGATCAAAAGCCCCCAAATGAATATCACGTTTGGTAAGAAACAAAGTAGCATTTTTTTGTACTTTTGTAGTCTAGAAATATTAAAACTGGCCCTGGAAAATCAGCGACAGCATTCTACTAGCCACGAAGAGCCACCAGTGGTTTTACACTGAGGATATAATGGAGACCTCAGTTTTTGGAAACTTAGTATGGCAAGAGTATAAGAAAAAGATGGAAGGAATGCCTTTGGCCAATCCAACTCCCCACTTTCAAATATTATTATTCGAACAGAGACTATAACCTAAGCACTTTCTCTGGCCACTGAAAGATGAAAGAAGGGAGACAGGAGGTAAGGAAGGGTACAGTGAGCATGAGGACGGTCTGAAGACCAGCATTAAACTTCGCTTCCATCCCCTGCCTGTGCTATCTCCCAGGCGGATAGCATATGGATGGAGATGGATGACGAAGAGGATCTGCCTTCTGCTGAGGAGCTGGAGGACTGGATCGAAGATGTGTTGGAGGGTGAGATCAACACAGAGGATGATGATGACGATGACGATGACGACGATGACGATGACTAGCTGCTCTGACAACTGTTTCTCAGCCCCACCTGCTCCCTTCCTATATCCTCCTACCTTCTCTGTGCTCCTTCAGGGACACTAGGTCATTCTCTACCATAGGCCAGCTGGGTCTGTATATTGGGTGCTGATAGCCTGGTTTCCCTCAACCCATGAACTAAAGAGCTATTGCTTTTTAGATTCCAATTCAATACTCTCATCTGACTTCGGTTTCTTATCCCCTAACTTACTTATCTCTCATCACTCCTCACACTCTTTCTTTTGTTTTTTTTTCCTCTTGCCATTATCTAGGGGTCCCCATCTCTCTTGTTCCTTCCATCTAGGCATACAGTTTTTCCTCATTCTCTCAAATCCTTCATCCTCCTGTCTTGTCTCTGGCCAGGAGGAAGGGAGGTACTGTGGGGCTGTATCTCAGCCATCTCTTGTTAATGTATTTGGGTCAAATGCAAGGCCTCAATAAAGAGATCTGGGACAGAATGAGCAAGTGTCTGTGGATGAATTCTCACCCTTGTAGCAGGGGGAGGTGGTCACAGGATGGGAGATTTAAGTGTGGATGCCTTGTTAGGAATGAGCTAGGGGACTCTGTGTGTGTGATAGGAGGGGGGTGGGGCTCCCTCCAGGCAGTTATCCCAGAAAAGCCTGGATTATTTATCAGCTTCAAGTCAATAAACCTTTTTTGAACACATGGTGTTTGTCCAGTGCTGCTGTTGGGCTCTGGAAGAACAGAGAGTGCCAGGCCTGTCCCTACTCTGGAGCTGATTAGTTTCACTGAGAAGTTAAGATAAGCACAACTAAACAATAGAAGAAAAATACAAAGCAATATGTAATTAAGTGACTATGTGCTCCTGGTTTGTACCCTCCCTACAGCTCTTCTTTGAACATTCAGAAGAATCTCAGTGATTCTTTCACAGTGATGTATTTCTAGGATTCATCTGTCCTGTAGTCTCCTTCTCTAGGTTCCCACTGTCTCTTCCATGTAGACCTCCATTCTAATACTCAGCACCTTCTGCTATATTTCTTCACTTATCTATGCACATATCCCACTAAATAGCCCCTCAAGGGCAGGAGCCCAAGTGTTCTCTTCCTTTCCACAGGCTGGGCACATAAAAAGTTGTCATTAATATTTGCTAAAAGAAGGAACAAATGAAAACATGGAACAGATTCCAAAGAGAAAGGTCAGGGTGGGTTTGATGACTTTGTAATGGAAGGAGGCCTATACTGGGCCTTCAGTTGAATAACTGGAGTTGATTACAGGCAGCAAAGTTGGGAAGGAAATATTTCAGACAAGTCCCCTAAAATGGCAGGATGTGTTTGTCTTAGTAGGGATACAAGAGCAGAGTGATGCAAAACTCAAGCTGTGTTTTCTAATGGGAATGAGCTGGAGAGATGTTTAAAGTTAATCTATGAGCTGGTAAAGAACTAAAAATAATGCACATTGTATTGAAGAACGTGATGATCTTGAGAGGAAAGTAATGATGAGGATAGAGGCAAGGAAGTACAACTCAAAATCAGAGATGGTTATAAGAAGTAGAGAGAAGTTGAGAGAACTTGGGCCCATGGGGTAATCATGAGAAGGGAGAAGAGGCACTGACTTACAATGAGAGATCAACTATGCATGGACTGTTTGGAAGTGTTTGCAGGAAAGACCTACATACATTCCATTATAGGCTCAGGCTCAGGTATGCATACAGGAGTCAGGCAGGGAAGGAAAAACTGTTGAATAGGCTCAAAAGTATCAGCTATTATAGTGGTTTTGCTTTGCTTTGTTTTACCAGTCCTGGGGCCTGAACTCTGAGTCTGAGTTCTGTATCTGAGCTGTTTTTGCTCAAAGCAAGCACTCTACCAGTGAGCCACAGCATCATTTCTGAGGTTTTGAGTAGTTTATTAGAGAACAAAGTCTTACAGAATTTCCTGCCCAGGCTGGCTTTGAACCTCAGTCCACAGATCTCAGATCTCAGCCTCCTAAATAGCTAGGCTTACAGGCATGAGTCACTGGCACCTACTTAGTTTCTTGTTTGTCTGGAAACAGGCTATCATCATAGCTAGCCTCTCAGAATGTAGTCAGCCTTCTTTCAGTTTGTGATGCCCTTGAGTGCTACCATGCCTGGCCCAGCATCATAGTTTTCATGAAGACAGTGTAAAGGCATTGCCAGGAGCTTTCAAGGATTTTATTCAAGAAGATTTTATTCTCTACAGACAAATCTAGGAAGTGCTCCTAGAGAAGATGGTCCAAACAGAAGCCAAGTCTTCATCTATCATGCTCCCATTTAGTTAATGACTAAAGGTAATATGGATACTAGGTCACTATTAAAATATCGTGAAGCTTAGCAGACTGCAGGTAGCTCACATCTGTCATCCTAGCTACTCATAAGGCTGATATGTGAGAATCATGGTTCGAAGCTATCCTTGGCAAGAAAGACTATCTCCATAAGACTATCTCCAGTTCACCACCAAAATTTGAGAAGTAGAGCTGTGGCTCAAGTGGTAGAGCATTAGTCTTGGACAAAAACGCTCAGAGACAGTACCTGTGCCCTGATTTCAAGCCCTAGGGCTGACTGGTACAAAAGAAAAAATATGGAGCTTATTATTATCTAGCATAGGCTATTTTCAGAAGATCCTGGACTAAAAGTTCCTATTTAAAAAAAAAATCTATTTGTGCCTATCCTTAGACTCCTATTTCTAGTTCTCAGAAGAACCCTGTAAAATAAATGTTACCATTTCCACCCTGCTGGTGAAGACATAGCCTTTGGGGCATACTGTGTCTTAGGGAAGCATGGAGCCAGCATGAAGTCATTCTGTGGATAAAGTCATTCAGTCTCTCTGGGCCTCAAAGATGGATCAACAAAATAGATTTAGATCTTACAATATAAGATAAATGCAAAACACATAGGAAGGTGAATTATGAAGAAGGGGTGTGATTCTCAAGGGCAGGCCTGCTTAAGGGAGGGAGAGAAGCAGCAGAGAAGGGCTATGAAACCTGAAGTAGCAGGGACAGGGCTGTTTGTAGGGCCAGTGTAGGATGCCCCAAAGGAGAGCCTCTTCTAAGACTTGGAGGGATCCATGCTTGCTAGGCTGGACCTGAGGCAAAATGGGGTGTTACTGAACGTGCATAAACACTAAAGGGGCTCATAACTCTTTCCCAGGGCCAAGCCTTGCCAGAATTGAAGCAAGACCCCTTATTTTGGAGATGGAGCACAAAAACAGATGCTTCCCTGTTTCTTCCTTCCCTCTTTCAGTTTGGCTATATATCTGGAGGAGGAAAGTCCCTGAGGTAGAGGGGAAGTGAGAGCTACCACACTGGGCCTGGGCAGAGGGGCAGAGGTGGAAAACAGCTAAGTGTGGCTGTGTTCCTTGTCTATATTTGAATGCTGAGCTCATGGCTGCTTTTTCTCAAAAAGAAAAAAAAAAATAAACCTGCTATGGTGACGGGAGAAGCAGAAGTAGGACCAGTTAGGAAAGGTGAAAGAGTTACAGTGGGCCTGCTGGCACCTCACTGGAGAGAAGAGCCAGGGCTCTGCTTGTCCCAGGACCTGCCACCTCTCCTCTCTGCGTGGACAAGCCCATCATTTGCCTACTAGGCCTCAAAAGAGTTTTGTTTTGGTTTTGTTTTCCCCCAATATCAAAGTAAACAGCTAAGAGAAACCAGGGGCCAAAGCCCTTCTAATTCCAAACGCTAATTTCCTCTGCTTACCAGGGGACTGGGCCACGCTGGCCATCCTAAGGTCAGAAAAGGTAAGAAGGTGTCCCATTGAGAAAGAATTAAATCTAAGAACTATTTCACAGTTTTGGGGGAGGGGGAAAGATGCAGCGTCCCCACTCTAGTCCTTGGCCCAATGCTATCACCATCGCAAGAGCCTTCCAGAATCCCAGCCCCTCGGCACCCGTCCCCTCCTCCTTCCCTTCCCCCTCCTCCCGCCGCTGCCCGCCCCCCCCCCGCCCCTCCCCGGCTCTGACATCACCGGCCAGCCGGGTGGGGTGAGGCGGTGCTGGGATCCGATCGGGCTCGGCGGGCGGAAGAGGCGGCGGCGGCGGCGGCAGCGGCGGTCGCAGCAGCAGCGTCGGTGGCGGCGGGAGCCGAGGAGGAGGAGGCTCCGGACGCTGCTTAGGAACCGGGGACCCGGAGTGGCCGCGCCCTGAGCTCTCAGCTCCGGAGGCGGTGAGAGGGGCGGTGGGGAGGCGTGTGGCATGGAGGAGGGGGCCGATTTGGGGGTCTGGGTTTGGAGGAGTGACGATCGGGACCCTGGGAAGGGAGGGACACAACCGGCGGGGAGGGGAGAGCGCGGACCCAGACAGGTGGGCCGCGCCAGGCCCCCTGGGGTCGCTCTCTGGAAGTGCGCCCGGGGCGCGCGAGCGAGCGAGCGTGCAGGAGGCGGCGTGGCTTCCGCCGCGCTTTCCCCTCGGCGCCGAACCGCAGTTGGCGAGCCCGGCCCGGGCCTGGGGATTCGGACGCAGCCTGCTTCCCGCCCAGCCGGCCCGGCGGGCCAGCTCCCGCCCCTCCCTCCCTCCTGCCTGGGCTTCGGCCTCGCCTCCGCCGGCCTCGCAGCCCTGACTCAGTTCCGCTGGTACCCTCCCCTCCAGCCCACTGCACCTGGGGAGAGGTGGGATGGGGGAAGGCTTGTCCAGAGGTTAGCAAGGAGCCAGGGGCGAGAGGAATGGTGTGGCCAATGCAACGCCCCCCCCAAAAAAAAATTACATAAAATCCGTGTCAAAACTGACCGGAGACACAAACGCACCCATGAGACAGCCAGCACACACAGTGACACACACCCATGTGACTTACACATTGTCTCACACACCCCAAATCACACTGTGCATCCCACCGCCCACCCGTCTCCCTGGTGGAGTATCCTGGACTATGGATTCCAAGACGTAAGTCTCCCTGGGAGTGTTGAGTAGTGGACAGGAGGGGCCGCTGCCCTCAAGTCCACTTTAGATTTTGGGGGTAGCTTTAGGAAACAGGATCTTGAGGACTACAGAGCTTGTTCTCTTTCGCTCGGTGAGGGGCTTTTGATGATCTCCTGGTAGTTCCAGTTAGAGATTAAGCTGCTGGGAGTGGCTGGTTTCTGTGCATCAGAGTGGCCAAGGGATGGAGGAGGGTTTGGAAAGGAGAGGGAGAAAAAAAAAGAATGAGTATGAGTCAGCCAAGAATGGAGCCAAAGTCAGAGGAGACAGAATGAGAGGAATGTGTGTGAGGAAACAGACATGGCGAAAGGGACAGAGGGACAGTAAGGGAACAGAGGAGAAAAGTGTGAGCAACTGAGGAAGAGTGTGAAGCGGGTTGGAGAGTGGACCAAGGAGGGTCAGAAATTCAGGAGGATGAAAGCCAGGAGTTGGAACACTCGGAATGCATGTCTTGTTTCTCTAGGTTGTGTGTCTGGCCCCCAGGCTGTCAGAGCGATTAGTGTTAATTGCTCTTTCCTTTGTGGTTAAACACTCCACTGGGGATACTGCCAGCATGCCATATAGACTGCCAGCTTCCCCAGATGCCTACTTCACTTCCATGACACCTGTGCCCGTCATGTATGCATATACATTGCCATGCATGAAGGTCACAAGCTCACAGGGCCTCTCTCACACAGGGATCCATATGTTCTGTCAAGGACACCTCTGCCAGCCTCTGCATCTTCCGGTCCTTCCCATCAAATGCATTCTGTCTTTTGCAGAAGGGAGGCTCATGCTTTCTCTTAGTGCAGTGGGGACACTGAGTCACAGGACCCTGGAACCCTAAATTATCCCTGGTGTCCAAATGGGGTGGGTAAATAGAAAAAGCTGGACAAGATGGATGCCCATTGAAAGGAAGAAAAGAGACAGGAAGTCTAAGGAGAAAAATGGATGAAGAAGAGATGAGAGAGGAAGAAATAGGAGCAGGCAGCACCATCATCAGATAAGTAGGAAGAGATGGGCTAGAATGAATCACGGCCCTCCTTGCCTGCTCTATCCAGTGCCAGCTGTCTTTAGCTGCTCCTCTAGGTGCAGACCTTTCTTATAGATAAGGGTTTAGCGTCAGTCTTGTTTTTCTTCTTGGACTGTCTTAAACATATTGAGGGCCCAGGTCTTCTGCCCTCCCCTTAATACCACACTGACCCTGAAACTTCAGAACCCTCTCCCTCCTTTGTTAGAGGAGTAAAGATGATGGAGAAGTGCTCAAAACTGGATAGAAGCATGGAGATGCCAATTAAGATACAAAGGAAACAAATGAATACGTGACTGTTTCATTTGGGGCCCAGATGTAATTTAAAATAGGGTAGCTAGAACCTTTCCTTTCATACCCCTCTACCTCTCCTTAAGTACATTCTGCAACTTCTAACTTTGGACATGACTGATAGGTTTAAATGCATGAGATCCCTCCTGTCCATAATACAGGCATCTCCAGGTCCTGGCAGCTGTGTGGTAACAGCCCTCCCCTCAGCTTTAGGCAGCTGCCACAGATGTGGAGGGAGCGGTAGCAGCTCCTAATCCCCAGGCGTCCTTGTTTTCTGAGGCTGGGGAACTGAGGGGAGGGGGTGGGTGGAGAAAGGATCATCTACCATCTACCATACGTTTCTGTTAAAATGCATGGGAATTCTTCTGGTAACTACCACCTCCTCCTCTAAGTGCCTGTAGGGCCTGCCTTCTTCCTTCTCTACTACCCACAGAGCACCTACCTCCCAACTATCCTAAAAGGTCAGTAAATAATGATCCTCACCTCCTGCTCCTCTTCCCCAGTATCCTCAGTTGAATGGACCTTTGTCAAGGCTCCACCTGGGACCAGCTTAGGAGAGGAAGGAAGGAAGGTGTGAGGAAGTGGTGAGGAAGTGGTGAGTAGAGCACAGAATAAGCTGGGAGGGAAGGGGATTGACTTCCTGGCCGCCTAAGCTCCGGTTCCCAGTTCCTGCCCTGGTATCCTGTCCCAAGAATGGCCTCCGCCCAGGCTGCCTAGTTAGTGTTCCTGGGGCAGCCCTCTATAGTACTCCAGAAATACTCGTGAGAATATTTCAAAGCAGGAGGGCAGACTTCTCCGTAGGTCTTAAGGAATTCTAAATCTCTGGTGAAAAAAGTAACTCAGAATGGAGCCAATTCCTGCCAAGTCCCACCTTACTTAGCCAGACTAGCTAGAGACAATAGTAAGTCTGAGAGCCATGTACAGGAGATTCTACCTTCCCACACGTCAAAAATCTCCCTCAAACTCTTCTGTCCTTTCCTCTGCTGTCACTCCAGGGCATGGCATGCACAGATGAGATCTCTGGAGAAGTAACAATTGTCTTTTCTTGCCCCCCAAGGGGCTATTATTCTTTTCTGTTCTTACCACTCCCCACATTACTCTAGTGTCCTGATGGCTGGTAGGAGGCACACAGAACTGAGGTTGCTATAGTAATGACTGTATCTCTGTGTGGAGCGCGTTCATCACCCTCATCCCTTAGAAGATCGCTCACTGGCAGCCTTACCCTAACTGGGTTCCTCCATTCTGTGGGCTCCCCCTCACTCTGTTGGACAAGAGCTTGTGGTTATATACTTTCTTATACAGTAAGCTGGTTCAGAAACATGCAAACGTATATCCCATATGTTCATAAGCCAGTGCACCCACAACCACACATCCAGTGTTGGCATACAGCTCCATTACCAGAACATCCAATTGCAGCCACTAACTCCACACACCTGTATCCACCCACACAGGGATCAGCATCCACACACAGGATCCTTCTCCACCCTCTTTTAGACACCTCCTAATGTTTCACTATTAGAAAGCTCTCACTCACTGCCCTCAGCCTTTGTGGGTGGGTGTGTTACACATATGAATCCTTGCCCGCCTACCTTCCCTAGGATCTGTTTTGTAGTCAGAGCCCGAAATCTGAAAAGATTCACACCCACACCCACACATACTTTCCTCCTACAGGACCTCTCATATTTACAAACTCTCCCTGTAAAAGCAAGGCACCATGACTAAATCTTGGCCCCTTGTCCAGTTAAGGGCTTGGCCCCAGTGCCTCAACTGGAGAAGGGAGTTCACACTACCTTTTCCCTTCCTGCCCCCCACAACTCAATCATCTCCGGACCCTTTTTCCACGCCCCCCCACATGCCCCCTTTTCTGCCCTTGGATTATCAGTGGAGTGGAGGCTGGGTTGGGCTTCAGAGCTTGCTGCTATGACCTAGATTTCAAGGCAGAGATGGTGCTGACAGTCAGAGAGCATTGTTCCTGGCCCAGCCTGGCAGGACCACCGCTGGGCCCTTCTGTCTGGCTGCACCTGCATTGGAAGTAAGTGTGCCTATGAGTGACTGCTTCTTGGGAGGGTGGTGCTAGACTTGCTGTCCAGCTCATTGTCTGTGTCACAGTGCCTGCCACTAAAGGCAGTCTTGTTTATTCCTGTCTTAAGCAGAGGGATAGCAACGAGGGCCTCTGGTTCCACTGTGCAATTGCCACACCTGTTTCACTTCTCCTGATTATAGCCCAGAAGTGAGGAAAATAGGACTGTGTCAACCTACCCCCCTTTGATTTGCCATAATCCAGTTCAATGTTGGGGGTAACTCATGAGCAGTCTAGACAGGTCCATAGTCATCTAGTTCTTTGCCCACTCTGGTCCAATCACAGAAAGTTTATTGTGTGCTTTACACTTTTAATGTAAAGCACACCATAAACACACTGATTTCTGATCATAAAAGAAACATGCTCATTGTGGAAAATGTCTTTGTTTTGAGCTCACTACTGGGTTCTCACATCAAAACCAGAAACTTCACTCTAAGGTGCAACCTTTCTTCCTGTCTTAGCCTATTTAGGAGGCCTTGAATATTCTCACCTGTGGAGTGAAAATGAGAGCTGGCCTTGCTCAGCCCCTAGTGGGTTGGAGATAGGGCCAGGATGTTGGTGCAAGAAAGGGTGACAGCCCCCTTCCTTCTGGACTTTCCCAAAGCCGTATCTAAACTCCCCTCCCCCTGCCACCCCACCAGCCTGGGAACTGGGCAGGGGGCCAGGGCCAGCCGCTTGGTATTCTTGGGCGCGGGGGCTGCAGGCACAGCACAAAGGCTAGGAAAGAAGGCTGAGGGGAGCCAGTAACCATTAAGTGAAAAAATGGGCTCCACAAAGGTAGGGGTGGTCCATTGCTTCCCCCTACCCTAAGCTCTAATGAACCAGTAGTCATTAGCATGGAGTATAAGCATGGTGGGGCCAGAGATGGTCAGACCAAGCAACTAGGCATCCATCCAAAATGAGTCATTAGTGGGGTGGTGGGAAGATGAAGTGAGAGGGACCCCTTTGCTTCTGGGGAAGAATGGAAGCTAGATGACATAGTTTCAGCCAACCTCTGAAGCTACAAAGGAGCTGTAGCAAGCCTCTCCCCAGTCCTTTTTGAGTGTTTTGTTTTTTCTCTGACAGGGGGAAGGGTTGCAGGTGGGAGGGGCCATGTGGGGGGATACTTGGAGACAGCGGGTGAGAAAGTCAGGAGCAGGTTGTCATGGTAACCGCCTCCTCAGTCAGGGGAGCAGTTACCAGGGTTACTGTTGGGGGGGGGGGTGAGGCATGACTTGTCACTTTAGGTTCCAGCCTAGCTCCTAGCTTCCGAGTTTCTTCCTGTCTAACTGTACTGCTTCTCCTACATCTTCTTTTTCTCCCTCCAGCCCTTCCCACCACTACCCCTACCCTCCATGTGTACATGCCCAGCAGGGAAGAGTGGGAGATGAGTAGTGCCAGTAAAGTGAGCTAAACACTGTCTGCTAAGCTCAGCCTCCTCTCATTTGTTACCTCTCACCCTCAGTCATGGCCGAGTATGGGACTCTCCTCCAGGACCTGACTAACAACATCACACTTGAAGATCTGGAACAGCTCAAGTCAGCCTGCAAGGAGGATATCCCCAGTGAGAAGAGTGAAGAGATCACTACAGGCAGTGCCTGGTTTAGCTTCCTGGAGAGTCACAACAAACTGGACAAAGGTGGGGGCAGGAGCTCTGTTCATTCATCAAATAGAGAAACACAAAGCTCTTCCGCACATGACAAGGTGGAGTATGAGATACCGAGAGTATAAGGAGCTCTACAGCAGTAGTCTTTGGACCTTTTTTCAATACACCCCTTGTTGGCAAAAAATATTTTTAGGGCTGGGAGTGTGGCCTAGTGTTAAGAGTGCTTGCCTGCTTAGCATGCATGAAGCCCTGGGTTCAATTCCTTAGTACCACATACACAGAAAAAGCTGGAAGTGGTGCTGTGACTCAAGTGGTATAGTGCTAGCCTTGAGCAAGCACTAGGAGAGTGCACTGCAGGCCTTGAGTTCAAGCCCCAGGACTGGCAAAAAAAAATTTTCAGATACTCCTGTACTATGTGTATGCATGTTATAGTTCATACATCGACACTGCATATATGCATATACTTAATACACACACACACACAACAATTTAAAGTGGTAAAACTTAAAAACAGTCGTACCATTTTCTTATCTACTTTTAGAGATCACTGCTTCTGATGGGAGGAGGGTATGGTGGATTGGAGTAATCTCATGCAGCTGGGGGCTTTAGGAAATAACTAGTATTTAAGATGGCCCTAAAAGGCAAGTGCTATTCCTAAGGTAGAAACCAAAAAAAGGGCGTGATAGGTACATAGTTGCAAAGTATCTGGTATGCTTGTAAAACAGATGTTCAGAAGTACTGGCAAGGTAAGTCACAAAACTATAGGGGAAGGGAGGAGATAGATGAATGAAGAAGAAGCCATAATAGTCAATGCATAACCTATGCATTAAGAAAATTGAGGGGGGAGATTGAGAGGATTCAAAGAGAATGATGGAAAGGGAGAGATCCATCAAGATAAATCATACTGAGAAACGGATTAGTTGAATGGTAATACCTTTGTACAATTAAAGATAATAAAAATGTAATTAAATGAAAAAGAATTATAGAGGGGTCCTTGCATGATGAAGGACTTCAGAGTCCTCAGGTGTATTACTCTGACTGTTGTTAAGGAGGGAGTCCAAAAAAGGGCATTTTCAAGTTAGTATTGTGACTATCTGGGAGCAGGAACAGGTGAGAAGCCATTTGCAATCTCCTGGAACTGGCCACACCATGGAGATCATCTTGGTTGTGTCCAAAGTATGGACAAAAGCCAGACTAAGCAGGAAAGTCCATGAAACTCTTACCTCCAGTTAATCACCCATAAGCTGCAAGTGAAGCTGTGGCTCAAGTGATAGAGCACTAACCTTGAGCAAAAAGGCTCAGAGATAGTAACCAGGCCCTGAATTCAACCCCTAGGACCAGTACGCACACATTTTCACTAGACCCAGAACCTCTCCTGGATTGTCTATAGAAATCCTACTTCTCCTATAACACATGTGCTGCTGGGAAATTCATCTTGAGGCACACTTAAGAGGGAAAGTAGAAAAAGGATAAGGTGGGTTTGAGAAGGCAGTTTTTCCTACTGTCCCCTCTCCACAGAATGTAATTTATCTAACCCAAATCCCTTATTCCCAGTCTGTAACCTAGAAACTTCACTGAGGAAGCATTTCTGAGACCAGTCCTCTGTGCTGTTGTGTGGGTGCCTCGGATGTCTTTCCTGCCTTAGTAACCTCTCTTCTTACAGTCTTGATTCCAGAACAATGATCAGGCAGAGAAGGAGAAACTGGCCTCTAAAGACCTAGTTCTGATCTAATCTATCTTCTTCCAGACAACCTCTCCTATATTGAGCACATCTTTGAGATCTCCCGCCGCCCTGATCTACTCACTATGGTGGTTGACTACAGAACCCGAGTGCTAAAGATCTCTGAAGAGGATGAGCTGGACACTAAGCTAACCCGTATACCCAGTGCCAAGAAGTACAAAGGTAAGATGATTGCTCCTTCTAGCCTTTTTTTTGGGGGGTGGGGGGGTGGGGGAGGGAGGGCGCCAGACCTAGGCTTGAACTCAAGGCCTAAGTACTGTCCTTGAACTTTCTCAAGGCTAGAACTTACCACCTGAGCCACAGCACCACTTCTGGCTTTTTCTATGTATGTGGTACCTAGGAATCAAACCCAGATCTTCGTGCATGCTAGGCAACTCCCAGTCCCTCCCTTTAGCCTTTTTGAGACCAGGTCTCACAACCCAAGCTGGTCTCAAAGTGGAAACCCATTCTTCCTTCACCTCAAAGTGCTGCAATTATCAATTTGTGTCATGTCATTCTTTTATGAATTATGGGAATGGAAGTTGATGCTCAGTGTATATTCTTGGCATCTCACTCAGCTTCTATCCTTGGATTCATCCCTTTCTTTCCCCAGACATTATCCGGCAGCCCTCTGAGGAAGAGATCATCAAACTGGCTCCCCCACCGAAGAAAGCCTGAGCAAGGGGGAGGAAGAAGAGGAAGGTTGGACCTTCATCGGACCATTCCCTTCCCCATCCTCCACGGGAGGGGGCAAGGGCAACCCCCACCCCACACCCACTTACTAACCTGGTCCTAACCCTTACTGTGCGCGTGTGTGTGCGTGTGCGCACGCTCTGGCTGTCTGTCTATGTCTAGCTCATCTAGTTCCTCCTCTACATGAGGGGATGGGAGTCAGGGGATAAGGTAGGGGCATAGTTTCCCCAGTCTAGGGGGAAGTAGAGGCTATTTCTATGCAAACAGAAATTGGCCCATTCTTCCTCTGCGTACATCCACCCCACACCCATCTCTAAAGTATGGAAGCAGAAAGGATCTGCATGTTCCTACACTGAGGAACTAAGGTCGTAGTGAGGTATGGGAGAGGTGGGGTAGGAAAGGCAGCAGGGTGGGAAGGTTGGGACACTTGGTCCCCACCTGGAAGAGGTGACTGAAAGCCAGAGTACCCTGTGTTGGACCGGCTAGAGCCCAGTTTCCTGCTGTTCTTCAGGCTGGAGGTCCTGGGTGCCAGCAAGACTCTTTTTGTCCCCCATCATTAGTCTAGGATGGGTGTAGCCAGGGATCTAAAGAGAAGACCACTGGATCCTTCGCTCATTTCAGTGATCAAACTCCACTGGGCAGTCAGCATCCAATGACCCACCACCTCTGCTCTGGAGAAACTGCTGTGAACCACTGAGCCTGAAATGGGGATACACTCCTTTATTCCTTTTCAGATTGTTGGCAAATAGGGACCCTGAACCTAGGACGGCTAGGGAATGAGATACTTAAGTTTTTAATCTCAGCCTGCTCCCACCTGCAGAGTCACAATGTGGATATTGCAGACAACTTTCCCTCTCTCTACTTTAGGTCTAGAACACCCCAAGCCAAAGAGAAGAGAAGTTGTCAAGTAGTGATCCCCATTCCCAATTTAATCGAGGAAGGAACTTGGTAACCTTTCTCACTTGACACCCTGGGCCCTTTGGGCTTCTATGGAAGCCTTCTAGCCAAATCACTAGAGTACAATGAGTGACCCCAGCCCAGCCGCCTGCCTGACCCAAGATGCCTTTCCCTACCCTGACCGTGCTAACTGTGTGTACATATATATTCTACATATATGTATATTAAACCCGCACTGCCATGTCTGCCCTTTTTTGTGGTATATCTATCATTAACTTATTGTGGAGGCCAGAGCGGGGGTGGGAGGGAAATGCTACAATTAAAAGAGAGTGGCAGTCAAGTTGCTACACAGTCCAAACAGAAAACTTTTATCTTAAATAAATAAACCGCCCCCAAATCTAAACCAACAAACATTAAATTCACATGCAAACTCAGAGACTACCTATAAAAGGTTAATGTTAAGAACTTTTAGTATGTGGGAGCAAAATTTTAGTTGGAGGGAAGGGCTGGCTGTTAGAAGAGGGAAGAAGCCAGACTGTTTAGAAAATGCACCCTCAACTCCTAACCTAGCCTAGTATATCTGTCCCCTCTGGCCACTGTTGTGGACACCTGCCTTAACATACACACACACACACCTTGAGGACTCCACGGTTTTGCCTTAAAGGACCTTTCCAAGTCTCCTCAGCCCTGTCTGGATTCTCCCTTAAGAAGAAAGAGATACTTGTAGAATTGGGAGGGAGAACATGAGCACTAACTGTCCTATTTGGGATGCTGTGTGTGTAAGAGTAAGAACAAGAGGAGAACAAGATGGGAAAGGGAGAAAGATAGGAAGCCTTCTTAATGGGGGAAAAATGGGAGAAGAGACAGGGTTATTTTCAGAGTCTAGTAGTTTCTCTGTAAGAAAAAGAAAAAAAAAATCTTAAGAAGACTAACCTCCCACCCTTTGTATTTGCTGTGAGGTTGTTCCTTCATGTGCTCCTCTGTCTACAGTGTGCACGGCCTTGTTCTAACCCAGAATAAAGGTGAATGATTGTACTGTATCTGATTTTCTATGAGTGACAAGAAGTTCTGGAGCCTCTGAATGAAAGTGGTATTCATCCTATCATTTCTTCACTACAACATGAACAGGAGCTTGGAAAATATTCCAAATAATATCCTCAGTGCAACTTCTTAAATGAGATACACAGGGCCTATTCTACTTACAACAGTCACCGAGCTGTTATAAGCCAAAGCAATGACGGGCATCTCAGATTGGACTTCAAAAAGGGGTGTGTGTATGTGTGCCAGTCCCGGATCTAGACAATATTTCTAAGCTTTTTTTTGCTCAAGGCTTGTGTTCTATCACTTAAGCCACAACTCAATTTTCCAGGGCTTTTTTTTTGGAGATAAAAGTCTCACGGAGGGCCAGGAGTTTGGCCTAGTACTAAGAGTGCTTGCCTAGCATGCACAAAGACACAAGGTTCAATTCCTCGGTACCACATATATAGAAGTGCTGCTGTGGCTCCAGTGGCAGAGTGCTAGCTTTGAGGAAAGCCTAAGGATAGGGCTCAGGCCCTGAGTTCAAGCCCCAGGACTGGCAAAAAAAATAAAAAAAGGTCACATGGATTTTTTTGCTCCAGCTGGCTTTGAACTGTGATGTCACATCTCAGCCTCCTCAGTAACAGATTATAAGGCATAAGTCACTGGCACCTGGCTAGACTTCATAAAATTTTAACATGGGCAAAAGGAGAGGGCAGTGCCAAGTCCCTACTTTGTGGGGAACAGAAATAGTATACCATGACTAAATACACCATATATCACACAGAACGGAAGACAAAGGTGAGGAGGAATTTTACTGAGAGAAAATACAATGAATTCCAGAGTACAAGGTTTTTAGCTCACCTAATCACCCCACTAGCAGTAAGTACACAAGACTACTCAGTCATCCCACATTCCCTACCTCAAAAAGGAAGTATAGGAGCAAATGTGGTCTGAGAGGAACAGGAAGTGTTTGGAAATACAATTCTCTTATGCTTTCCTTCCTCCTGCTTGTCCAGAGGTTCAGAATTGAATCTTGTGGAAGCAATAGCCAAAACTATTGCAGCAAGACCATTTACAGGCAAGCATTGAACAGAAACTTTCATACTCAGTGATTAGAACAAATATCTAAGACCCAGCCACCAGAATAAATCCTTGGATTTCTAACTTGTTTCCCAGTCCCAAAATACCAGTACAAGGTATCAAGTCAAACCCAGAAAATCGTTCCCTTCACTCTTTTATTAGGAAGGGAGTTGAGTGGAGTTGAACAGATTTAAGAATCTAGCAGCCAGAGGTACAAAAGGGAGAGTGTATACCTTTTGTCATACACAAGACCAGAAAAAAAAGCCAGCAGTGTGTGCCCTTTTCTGAAGTCAAAGTTCAATCATGTCTCAAAGGCTACCCTTTGAGTACAAGAGCAATCTTGAGTGCTAGAGGCTCAGGAGGCTGAAAGTATAATCCCAGTGACTCAGAAAGCTGAGATCTGAGGATCATGGTTCAAAGCTAGTCCACGCAAGGAAGTCCATGAGACTCTTACCTGATCGACCACCAAATAGCTGGAAATGGTAGAGCACCAGCTTTGAGCAAATAAACTGGACAGTGCCAGGTCCTGAGTTTAAGCTGCCCTCCCCCACAAAACAACCCAAAATTTGAGAGGTAGGAGATCTAAGGCAAAGAGCTGGGAGGAATTTCTTGGCTTCTCCCAACCCTACCAACACAGGGAAGGAAAGAACTAAGGATCCTTCATTCTTGAGCCTCCTAAAACCTAGGAAGGAAGCCCCAAGATCTAACAGGCAAACCACTCACAGGTGTCATTTCTACATCATCACTCTCAATCATTCTTCCTTTAAGTCCCTTTATTGCATTCATAAAGAATATATAGGTATTTAAACTTTGACAATAATTTTAACTTGATACATCCAAGTTTGACTTGCTTTTTAATATATTTATAGATATAAAATTAGGCCTCTTAACAGTGATAGGGACAGAGAGATTGCTGCCACCAAAAAAATAAAATAAAATAACAGAAGAGGTAACATCCTTCTTATTCTTTTCTCCACCTCTGCCCCTCCTCCCATCTCTCTCGAACCTCCCTCACCAGACCCACTTAGGGGATAATGGGATGAAGAGAGGAGAGTGAAGGATACATAATCAAGTGCAAAACACTGTGATAAGTACAGAGAAGGAATGAGGTGGAAAGTGAAGTGTGGGATGGTTAGGGGCTCTAAGGACTTCCCAGAAAAACAGAATAGGGTTGGAATAGGGTTGCTTGGGGGGGGAAAAAACAATGAAACTGTCATAGACTTCTTAAAAAACAAAGAAAAAAGGTCAAAAAAACCTAAGCCAAAGAGAGAGTGGCATTCCTATCCTCCACTCTGGCCCCTTGGTACTGAACAGCCAGTTGTTCCCCCCACCCACCCCCGCAAAAGAAACAAGGGAAGATTAAAGAAAAAGAAGCCCCATTCCTATCCTAAACCAGTTAACAAAACAGATTCCCCTCACCCTAGGAAAAAGGCTTCAGAGGGAGGTCATTTCGATGAGTCCTTTGCACCTCTCCATGGAATCCCATTCCAGGGCTCAACTCTCACATCTAGGGGCTCTCTGTTGATTTGTTCCCCACTGGTCTGTCCTCCTTCTGAGATAGCTTTCTTTCATCTAAACAAAAAGTCCAAAGTGCATTTCTGCTGAATGTAGGGCCTGGGGCAGGAAAGAGTTGCCCAGGCAGGATGGGGTTGGCAGCCTGAGCCTGCCCCTCCTAAGTATGGGGCCTCAGGATGGCATGCACTGCACCCGGTCAGGGCCCTCCTCCTCGTCCGATGTGTCTGAGGAGCTGGGAGACTCATCAGAGTCCGCATCCGTAGCCCCAACCCCAGGTTCTCGCCAGCGCTGTGGGATGGGAAAGCCTTGTTAGTAATTTCCCAGAAAAGCAAAGTTGTTAATATATTTACTTAGATTTGTTTGTTTATGTATGAGACCACCTTACTATATAAGCCTTCAAATTTGGATCCTCCTGCCTCAGACTCCCAAGTATCTGGGTTCATAGACTTAGAATTTTTCTTAAGGGGATAGACCAAATATTTCAGATGTGTTGGCATGTGGTCTCTGTTCTAAGTGCCCAACTCTGCCTTGTACTATCAAAGTAGAGAGTAAGTGCAGCTGCATTTCCAATAAAACTTATTTATGAAAACGGACAATAGACCAAATTGCCAGTTTGCTGACCTCTACCCTAGGCCATTCTTAGTATGAAAGTAAGCAAAGAAGAAACCTCGTTTCTTCTCCATTCCTTCCCTCTACCCATCATTATCTTTATGAAGATAGAACTCTATAAATATGGCAACTGAGGACAGAGCAGACAACTTTCTACAGCTGGCTCTTATATGGATAGGAAACCAAACCAAGGCTATTTGATTCCTTCCTCTTTAAAGTACTGAGAAAGGGTGCACTGCAACTTTTTAGCACTCTTAAAAGTCATTGTTTTAGGGAGCTCAGTCCAACCCCAGCTTACCCGGTGATGGCGTCTCTGTCTCAGATGATGCATAAGGAACCAAAGCATGTGGCTATCAAATAGGTCAGTGTGATGCAAGCTATCTTCATCCCGCTCTCGTTTATTCTTCTTAATCACCTGGAATGTAAAAGGATTTGAAGCACAGAAATCAATGAACAGATCTTGACCACAAAGGGTGGTAATGGTGCCCAGGTGTGATACTGTGGAAATCTCAACACTTAGGAAGCTGAGGCAGGACCATCCTAATTTTGAGAGTCTCTCAAAAAGCAAAAGGATGAGGCTGTTGGTCAATGGTAGTACACTTGCCTAACATGCATAGTCCATGGGTTTAATTCCTAGCACTGGGAAGGAAAAAAAAGAAAACACTTCCCTTGGGTACTCTTAGCCGAAGTAAGAACAGATACCTCAGTTTCAGCCAAAGAAGGGTGAAGACTTCAATATAGAACAAGTCTTTCCAAAGCTGCTCCCTGCTCCAATCCTATTATCAACTAGAAGCACTTCAAAATTGCCCTCTGGAACAAGACTACCCTACATATGCAGTGGAAGGAATGTGGAAAAGATCTTAAGAACAATAACCTAAAGAACTGGAAAATAAGTTATTCCTTCCTGACAGTGAAAAATGGCAATGATATATGCCTAAGTAGAAAGACAAAAAACTTACGCAGCAGCCACTTACATCTTTTAACCCTGTCAGCTCAGTGGACGCTTCAGCTGTGGGTGCCCAGATCTTCACATCATGGTCTAGGCCACTGGTTGCCAGCACAGGCAAGTGAGGGTGTGGCTCAAGACAGTTTACCTGGTGAGGAAAGAAACCATGGGTTCAAGGATATATGGAAGTAAGAGTCTAAAAACCACTACTCACCTTGATCTAAATAACTACCTCTGATCAGGACTAAGACAGCTGCTAGAAAGGCAGAGAGGCCCACCTACTATTAGTCTAGACCAAAGAGCCCTGAAGAGGGCACAGGGGGAAGGGTAGAATAAATACCAGAAAGACTGGATATAAGACTAGGCCCATCTATCATTTCCTGTGTCTAGATCTGGGATAGATTCATCTGTAGATATAATCCCTAGGACCGGTTATGGTTAGTTACTTCTGCCTTCACAAGAAATCAGTGAAGTCCAGAAAACTTTATTCACCCCAGACTCCCTAAGGCTGGAATAAAAAAAAAAAAATTTTTTTTTTTTTTAAATTGTGGAAGGAGGCTGGGCACAGTAGCTCACACCTGTAATCCTAGCTAGGCAGGAGGCTCAGATCTGAGGATCAAAGCCAGCCTGGGCACTAAAATCCCTGAGACTCTTATTCCCAATTAACCAGTAGAAAACCAGAAGTGGCACTGTGGCTCAAGGGGTAGAGCAACAGCCTTGAGCTGAAGAGCTCAGGGACAACGCCCAGGCCCTGGGGTAGGGTAGTAGCCTTGAGCTGAAGAACTCAGGGATAGTACCCAGGGCCAGAGTGCAAACCCCATGACCAAAAAAAAAAAAATCTGGAAGAAGTGGCTACCACTAAGCTTCCAAAGAAGAATGAGAACAACTATATTCACCTAGCACTGTTTAATAACTTGAGGAAGACCAAATATGGGAAAAGGAGGCTGAAATGGAGAATGCTAGGGAACAGTAGATGCTAAAGTCAGCTTGAGAATCCTGTATATCCAAGGGGTAAGCATCCTGCTACCTACTGTAATACAATAAACTCAGCCAGATAGGACAGCACAAAGTAACTAGGCAACTTCTTTACTGAGCCACTCCTCAATTTTGACACTCTTACTGACAAGAGGAGAAGAAAATACGGATTTATAGATGGCAGACCTTTGTCTTCCATTTCCTTTAGTCTAAAAGCATGTATAGTAAGGAAACAGACTTGGAAAAAATCATATTAAGTGAAGTAAGCCAGACCCAAAGGAACACAGGCTCAATGGTTTCCTTCATTTGTAATAATACAAACCTAGGACTCTCCTAGCAGAGGACTACAATAGCTCAAAATCTAGATACATAAGGCCATATAGGATGAGGCTAAATGAAAGGATCTTTAGGGTGTGGAAACAAGGGCTTTGTATTATGTGATTGTTGTTCTCAATGTACTATATGTTATTTCTCTTCTCTTTTCTTTTGTGGCCCTTTGGTTAATCTCATATTGTTACAGTATCTGAATTTGTTACCTGGTATACTGTATATACATTTATTTGTTTATCTGAATAGGGAAGGAAAGAAGAAACAAGATTAGGAGGGGGTGGGAGGAGGAAAATGGGGACAAAAACATGAGGGGGGTGTCAATGTGTGAGAAGTGAGGTACCCTCTGTCTGACAAATGTAACTGTAGCCCCTCTATACAATAAAAATAAATAAAAGCATGTATTACCCTCTATTGTCTGTCTTGGAAATGTGAGCAGGGCAGGGCAGTTCCGATCTCCACCAGAAGAGTTACTCCCAAATTTAGCTATTAAAGCATTTTGGAGGTGTTTTTAGTCAGATGAAGGGAAGATAGGAAAGGCACCTTGTCTTGTAGCTGTTCTACAGACTGACAAAACAACCGCTGGCTAAAACCCTATTAGTTCTCTCTGGACCAACATCCAGATTTAATTCAAAAGAAAATTAAAACTAAGTGCTAGCCTAAGAGTAAAGTAAAAACCATATGTTTTCCCTCCTTCCATGGAACACTTTATTTAATTATAGTTTTTGTTTGTCGGTCTTGGTGCTTGAACTCTGGGCCTGGGTGCTATCCCTGAGGTGAATCTTCAGCTCAAGGCTACCACTCTACCCCTGGAGCCATAGCGCAGCTTCTGGTTTTCTAGTGGTTAACTGGAGATCAGAGTTTCACAGACTTTAGTGCCTGAGCTGCTGAGCTGGCTTTGAACTATGATTCTGAGATTTCAGTGTCCTGAGTAGTTAGGATTACAGGTGTGAGCCACCGCATCCGGCTTAATTGCAGTTTATATTTGGGCTCTTTCAAGCAGTGCAAGTGTAACATGATGAGTCATTAGTAATTCTAGAGCTTGAAAATATTACCAGTAGATATGTGACAACTTACTATACAAACTTGAACTTACCCATCTCCTAATAAGGCCTGTACTCTGAGCTATCTGTTCAAACAAGCTGGCAAAATTAAAAGCACTGGGGAACAATTCCTTGGGGTTCAGACTAAGGAACAAGAGAACAAATTCCAGATAGTACCTTAGTTGGAACCTGAAGGGGAAGCCAACAGACAGTTTTGGGCTAGGGAACCTATTAGTTTACCAAATCTGCCTGAATGTTAAGATTTATCCTGACAATAATAACATTTAGCAGAGAAAAAGAGCTTTAAGGTGCTTTGGCTAGAGGAAAGTAAGAAATAAAGCATCAAAGTAGTCTTAGGAGACCAAGATGCCCATTGATATATGACCTACTCTTGTCACTGTGAAACTGAATAGAAACAAAAATAGGCCCCCAAAACAAGAGTTAAAAAGACCTGGGCAAGGTGAATAACAATTCTACTCTACTCTACGGAGAGTAGAGTACAATATTACAGTTAGAGTAAAATGAGAGTAAAAAACTTAAGCGTTAGAGTAAAATTAGGTTAGAGTAAAATGAAACAGATGAAACTAAGAATCACGTGTATCATGCGGCCTATAATTATAAAGGCTAAAGAAAAGGAAACACTTTCAGGGATAGTTGCTGTTATCTCTTGGTCTAGTTTCAGTTTGTACCATTAAAAGTCAGGCTTGGGCTCCATTCATATTAAGTACTCTTCCCACGTAAGCACCAGGATTAGTCACCAAACCCTGGTATTCACTAAGCTGAAAACAAACTAGTCTCCCCGCCCCTTTATTTGGTTGGTCATGGGTCTTGAACTCTGGGCTTGAGTATTAGCTCAAGCCTAATGCTCTACCACTTGAGCCACAGTACCACTTCTAGTTTTCT
Source organism: Megascapheus bottae (assembly GCF_031878675.1). Taxonomy (NCBI): domain Eukaryota; kingdom Metazoa; phylum Chordata; class Mammalia; order Rodentia; family Geomyidae; genus Megascapheus; species Megascapheus bottae. The sequence continues at coordinate 35,286,678 of NC_143518.1, read as the reverse complement.
GGTGGTTAAATGGAGAAACTAGTCTCGTGGACTTTAGTGCCCGGGCTGGCCTTGAGCAGCGATCCTCAGATCTCAGCCTCCTGAGTAGCTAGGATTCAAGGTGTGAGTCACCAGTGTCCAGCTAGCAAACTAGTCTTCACAGTACTTTTGTAGAACAGATAAGTGCTAGCCTGGGAAAAGACCTTTATCCATATATCTCTCTAGAACACAATGCTAACAATTACAGAATTTCCAAAAAGACCCCAGTGTTTTGGATTTGCTAACTGCAGATAATCGTAGGGGAAATACGGAAGTATAGAAAATGAAGCAGAAAATGAAACTAGACTTCTTAGATTCCTCTTCTTTTGCATTCAGGCCATCAAACTCCTGACTTATGTATAGGTCTCAGGTCCCAAAGACTTAAAATGAGAAAAAAAATATCTGAAAACACTCTCATAGCAAGACAAGAAAAATACAATAGGGAATGGTAATAGGAACCATTTTAAATTTTAAAACCATTCTTTGGTAGGCCTCATCAAGTCATGGCTAAACGCTGAGGTTCCTCACACTTTAGAAGAGACAAAAAGGAAGAGAAACCCATGCAGTCTTCCTTGAGAGGCCTTGAATAGCCAAACTACATTGGATGACCAGAACAATCTAATCCTCCAAATGTTCTCCTTTCTTTTGTTTTAAAAACTTTACGATAGAAAGCTCCTGACCTCTTCTGAGCTGAAGAGCTCAGGGACAGTGCTCAGGCTGAGTTCAAGACTCATGACCCACAAAAAAAAAAAAAAAAAAAACAACAAAAAAACCCAACAACAACAACAAAAAAACCCTCAAAGGACAGGCAGACTGTGATACAACTATGGATTATACAGCAGGATGCTCAGCTACTCTTAATGGGGGGTGGCCTATAAATACATAAATGTATATACAAACGTATTTATCCCAAAATACCCAACATTTGCCTCTTAAGCACAATATATATTTCGCTAAATGTTATTTTGAATACTATGTTTTTTTTGTTTGTTTTTTGCCAGTCCTGGGCTTGAGCTCAGGGCCTGAGCACTGTCTTTGGGCTTTCCTCAAGGTTAGTGTTCTGCCCTGAGCCACCACACCATTTCTGGCTTTTTCTATGTATGTGGTATTGAGGAATTGAACCCGGGTTTTCGTGCATGCTAGGCAGGCACGCTACCACTAGGCCAAACTCCCAGCCCCTGAATACTATATGTTATACTATATGCAAACCATATTCTGACTTCTCTAAAAAAAAGTTCCTGGGGCCAGAAGTGTGGCCTAGTGGTAGACTGCATGCCTAGCATGCACAAAGCCTTGGATTCAATTCCTTGGTACCAAATACACAGAATAAGCCAGAAGTAGTGCTGTGGCTCAAGAGGCAGCCTTGAGAAAGCCCAAGGATAATGCCCAGGCCCTGAGTTCAAGCCCCAGAACCGGCTAAAACAAATAAAAAACCCCAAAACTTCCTTTTGGCTTTTATATGCCAATCTAGAAATCAGCCAAGATCATGTTTACTTATTAAAGGTATCCCTTTAATAAGCAAGCATAGAAGACACTGTACAATATGGTGTGCTCTAAATTCTAACATTTTCTCTTTTGGAAAAAAGGTACCCTTAGATATAAATTATCTCATTCAGACCAGGAGGTCTAATAAAAAACAAAAAAAAAAAATTCCCTTTTTTCAGTAAACCATACCTAGTAGGAGCAAAAGAAAAGGAAATATTTCATCAAATCTCAGCATCTTCAAGGGAATATCATATAGTCACTGAAAATTCTGTAGCCCTGCTAGAACCTACCTGTGAATTACCTGAGAAACTAGGGAGCCAGCTCAGCACACCATACTCACCACGCCTCCCTTGTCTCCTTCCATGAACTGAATGATCTGGCAGGATGATTTCTCCCAGAGGAAGATGTGCCCACAGTCACTACCGCTCACCACAAACTCACTCTTGGGGCCATAGAAATTGACACCTTTTACTGAAAGATAAATGAGAGAATAAACCACATGATGGTTGGCACTAAGCCTATATTTATTTACCTCACAAAGAATTTATTCACCAACTCTGAATCAGCCAAGAGTCACACAATTCATTTCATTTTTACAAAACAAGAGACTATGCATGTATGTGCAATAAGATCATACTAGTACCAGGGACTATTTATTTACATTTTCCCAAACAGCTCCCTAAGCACAGGAGTCTGTAATCCTTGGGCAATAGCTTGCTTCTTTTACACTCTATCAGACAACCAGACCTCACAAATGCCTCATTTGTCCTAATCCAAATTACACTAGCTCTGTATACTCCAAGGCAGCAATGCCCTAAGTCTAGGATTATCCTTGATATGTACTTTATCAATTTTTCTTGGGTCATCAACTGCTCTGATACTGGTGTACATATATAGCACAATTAGTTCTAAGATCAGGGCTCAATAATAAGATTATTACCAAGACTCATAAAACATTTTCATTCTCTTGAAATTAGTAGAAGCTATAAAAGCTGGATGCCAGTGTCTCATGCCTATATTCCTAACTACTCAGGAGGTTAAGATCTATTATGGCTCAAAGTCAGCCTCAACAAGAAGGTCCATGAAATTTGTGTCTCCAATTAACCACGAAATTAGAAGCCAGAAGTAGATCTCAAGTGGTAGGGTGCTAGTCTTGAGCAAAAAAGTTCAAGGATAACATCCATGCCCCAGTACTGGCACAAATTCACACACAAAATAGCTGTAAAAGCCAGGAGTCCTAACTACTTTCTTTTGTCTGCCTGTTGATAATATCCAGATATTTTTAATTATTTCCAAAGAAAAGGTAAAAGTAGCTACTACAATTCTACAAGTCATATATGACAGATGTCTGTTACTAACGCTGAAAAGAAAAAATTACCTATATTTTCTGTACACTAGAACCATGTGAAGAGCTTTCAAAAAAAATGCTCAAGTTGTACCCCATACTAATTAAATCAGGGTATATAAGGATGAGAGGCACCAAGATTTTGAAAAGATGACTCCAATGTACCTCAATTCCCTAATGTTGGGAACAGACACTGAACAAAAGAAAGCCAATCTATGGGGCCCGGAGTTTGGCCTAGTGGTTAAAGTGCTTGCCTAGCATGCACGAAGACCTGGGTTCGATTCCTTGGTACCACATACATACAAAAAAGCCGGAAGTGGTGCTGAGGCTCAAGTGGTAGAGCTCTAGCCTTGAGAAAGTCCAAGGACAGTGCTCAGGCCCTGAGCTTAAGCCCAGGACTGGCAAAAAAAAAAAAAAAAAAAAAAAAAGAAAGCCAATCTTTATTGGAAGATGTCCCTAATTCAAAATAATTATTTTCTCTCTGTACCTCATCTTTATAATGACAATTTTAAAAAAATTAAAGAATTATTTCAGGGATGGGAGTATGCTTCGCATGGACAAAGCCCTGGGTTCAATGGTTTGACTCCTTGGTACCACATACACAGAAAAAGCCAGAACTGGTGCTGTGGCTCAAGTGGCATAGCATTAGCACTGAGCAAAAAAGTATCCAAGGACAGTGCCCAGGCTTTGAATTCAAGCCCCAAGACTAGCAAAAACACACACACACACACACACACACACAAATGGCCAGGAGTTTGGCCTAGTGGTAGAGTGCTCACCCCAAATCATAAAGAAATAAAAAAGTCAGTTCAGATTCATGCCCAAAAGAGACAACATCACTCTACACTGAAGATGCCACTGATCCCTCTTTCTTCTTGCATAGTGGAGAAAATATAAAGACTGGAGATAATCTCTCACTGCCAAAGAGATACAGACAGCCAACTCCTTAAGTAGCTCCCATTTGTACAATGTGAATATTGTAGCTCTCCTAGCTAACAAGCTTAGAATACAAAAACCTAGAAAAATGGTCTTACCTGTGGCATTATTTCTGTGACCCTTATATCTCTTAATGTATTGAGCCCCATCACTGTGAGAGGAATTGAAGAGGTAAATGTCTTCATCATTGTAACTGGCCAGGAGCTCTGCCAAGAACAAGAACACAGCAGTGAAGGCAAAGGCTGAAAACCAGACCAGGACCTGGGGTCTGGGGTGGGGCAAGAAGCAAGTATACTCTGGTATAGCACCAATCTTACTAAGTGGAACAGCAGGCAAGAGGAATTATTAAAAGGTACTCTAAGAACGCAGTGCCAACCCAGGGGTAGTAGAATATTAAACAAGATCATGTCCATTAACTCAGCAATGAATCAAAGACATACACAGCTACTCAGACAAGAGCCTGGGCTTCTGGACAGGCCTGCCAAATATTATCTGTAGCATTTCATAAATTGTGCCTGGTTATGTCAAAGGGTCCTCTGCTATGTCCTCCCACTTTGTGCTCACCATCAGCAACTATTCCCCAACTGCTCCAATTGGAGCTATAGCACAGTGGTGAGCACTGGAGGGCACATGCCTCATTGGCTCAGCAGCTCCCTAGACAGAGGGGGCACGCCAGCCTAGGAGCTGGGCCCTGCTCACGTACCTGTGCCGTCGTGGCTGTACACAAGACAGGTGATGTTTGCTTTGGACTCACTGTTCACCTGCAATAAGGAGCAGATACTGACTGATGCCCCTCCCCCCCATTTGTCATACACTTTTAGGAATAAGTTTTCCTGAAAACTCCCCTGTGTCTTCTTCTCCCAAGACAAACAGATGGTGGGGGTGGGGTGAGGCAGTAGTATGACTGGTAAAACTTAACCATCTCCATCAAGGGGAAGAGTCTTATGGCTCTCTCTTGGTTCCTTATTTAGTGCACAGGTAAGCTTGTTACGTGTACGTTCGAGAGCATGTGTGTGTGTATGTGTGCATGCACATGTGTGCATACTTGCACAAGCATGCGTGAGCATATGTGCTGGTACTAGGGCTTGAACTCAGGCCTCATACTCTAGCCTGGCTTTGTCACACAAGGCTGGCATACTACCAGTAGAGCCACACTTCTACTTCCTTAGTTGCCTTCTCTACGCCAGAAGTTTCATACACATTGTCTCATTAGGCTTCACCATGATGAAGCAAGGCAATTATAGTCATCTATTTTGTCAGTGAGAAAATGAAGCTAACAAAATGGAATGATAGCCCAAGATCACAAAACTAAGTGGAAAAGCCAGAATTCAAATCGAGGTATCTGATTTGAAAGTTCAAGCTTTTCCTGCTATAATAGCGGGAATAGGGATAGTCTTGGAATCCAGTCATGAAAGTCAGGAACCATTCACTGACCCTTCATGAACCTTACCAGGTGATGAGGACAGAATTTCTTGAGTACTCCATTGTTCTCATTTTCATCAATCTTCCTCTGGTCATAAATCCTGTAATGGAAGAAGCAATGAAACTGTTTGAACTCCGGCTAGGAGTTTGGCCTAGTGGTAGAGAGCTTGCCTTGCATGCATGAAGACCCAAGTTCAATTCTTCAATACCACATACATAGAAAAGCCAGAAGTGGTGCTGTGATTTAAGTGGTAGAGCACCAGCCTTGAGGAAAGCCTAAGGACAGTGCTCAGGCCCTGAGTTCAAGCCCCAGGACTGGCACAATAAAAATAAATAAGTAACTAAATAAATATATAGAACTTTTGAACTCATACCTAAAAGAGCTGTAATTTGATGTAACCATCAAATTACACTAACCATCTAGCTGGATGCTGATAAAGAGCATTTTCCAAATCAAGTTCCTAGCAGATGTTCTTCTATAAAGATCCTCCCTTCCCCAGCCATTTCCAAACTCTTAACACTTTCATCCAGGTAGTTCTCCCATATCAAGCAGCACTCCTGTATTATATCCATGGGTATGGGGGTAAGAGAGCATGTTAGAGTCTAATTCTCTTGCTTAGCTTTCCTACTAAAGGCTGACCCTCTGAACCACATCTCCACTTATGACTTTTTTGCTGGTTAAAGTCTCTGAACTGTCTGCATGGGCTGGTTTCAAACTTCAATCCAAAATAGCGAGATGGTGTGAGCCGTTAGAGCCCAGCATTATGTTAGGGAACATTTTGGCAGTACTGAGGTTTGAACTCTGAGTTTCACACTTCCAAGTGCTCTTAGTACTGAGCAACACCTCCCCGTGTTTATATCCATTTTAAATGGCTTCTTTTTTCTCCTTTTGTGTTACTTTTTATTTTCATCTAATATAAAACTGCTTTTTGCATGTATGTTACTACCCCACATAGTTATTACTCATGGCAAAGGCCATGCTATTCTATAGAAGCCAATGGGTTTGGGGCTCTAATCCTTCACTGAAGCTTTATCTAGTCAGTTCTCTCCCTCATACCCCAACAAAAACTATTATAAAAGCACCTATCTCTCTCCAAGATATTAATTTCTTTCTTTTTTGTGGGTCATGGGGCTTGATCTGGGCCTGAGCACTCTCCCAGAGCTCTTCAGCTCAAGGCTACCACCATACCCCTGGGCCTAGGTGTTATCCCTGAGCTCATCAGCTCAAGGACACCACCTTACCCTTGAGCCAAGCCTCACTTCCAGTTTTCCAAAGGTTAAGTGGAGGTAAGAGTCTCAGGTCCTTTTGTGCACAGGCTACAGGCATGAGCCACTGTGCCCTGCTCACTCCTTTATTTCTTTCCTTCAAGAAGCTACTTTTACTTCCCATCTCTCTAAGCTTTATAAATATTTATAGAATGTTATGCTAGATATTGAGGAGCAGTCCTGGTCCACACTCAATGGTGTCTTCTAATCTTTGTCTCTCTGTGTGTGCCAGTCCTCAGGGCTTGAACTCTGGGCCTGGGTCCTGTCCTGAAGGTTTTTGCTAGTGTATTCTCTCTACTGCTTCAGCCACAGCTCTACTCTGGCACTTTGGGTGGTTAATTTGGAGATAAAGAGTATTAAAGGTTTTCCTGTCCCAGCTGGCTTCAGACTACAATCCTCAGATCTCTGCTTCTTGAGCAGCTTGAATTATAGGAGTGAGCACCACCCTGGCTCCAACACTGTTTTCTTTTTTTTTTTTTTTGGTCCTTGTGGGACTTGAACTCTGGGCCTGGGTATTGTCCCTGAGTTCTTCATCAATTCAAGGCTACAATCCTACCCCTAGAGCCACAGTACCACTTCCCATTTTCTGGTGATTAATTGGAGATAAGAGTCTCATGAGCTTTGTGTGCTCAGGCAAGCACTCTACCACTAGGCCAAACTCCCAGCCCCCAGGCCACATTCTATTTTATTATTGTTGAGGCTGATCTCTCATTAGGCCTAATAAATTCCACTACTGATGTTTTAACTACTATCTTCTGTACATAGATGTCTTAAATCTGTTTCCAGGCAACATTTAGTCTGAATTCTAGAATGCTACTTGACATTCCATATTGTAATATTGTACCAAAAGTAAACTTATTCTTCTCCCAAAACTAAACTCATTCTAAACCTATTTCTTCCTCTACATCTTTGTTAATAGTACTTTCATCAAAAATGGCCAAACCAAAAAAAAAAAAAAATCAAGCCAGGCACAGTGGCTCACACCTGTAATCCCTGCTACTCAGGAGGCTGAGATTTGAGGATCACTATTCAAAGCCAGCTCAGGCACTAAAGTCTGAGACTCTTATTGCCAATTAACGACCAGAAAACTGGAAGTGGTATTGTGGTTCAAAGGGTAAGGTGGTAGTCTTGAACTGAAGAGCTCGAGGGACAATGCACAGGACCAGAGTTTAAGTCCCACAACCACCGCCCCCCCCCCAAAATCTTCTTTTTCCCTGTACAGCTAACTTATTTCTTCTCAATTCTATGCCTTGGGTGTATATGTATATAATTGTGTGTATGTGTACATATATACATATACACACACACACACACACACACACTATATATATATATATATATATATATATATATAGTGTGTGTGTGTGTGTGTGTGTAGATTACTGTATCTTCTTTCTGATTTCCCTGCTCATACTAGACTGGAATTGTATCTCAAATGCAAAATTTTGTGTAAATTCCCTGCTGAAATCTATAAATTTCAAAATCCCTAATATACTGTTTATTATATTTCAAGATTCTATATATTACACCAAAAAATCAAAGTTTTGTTTCCTTGAATATACAATATCACATCTTATCATCTCTACATACACTATTATTGCCTCTATATATGTTATTCCCTCACCTGACATACTAATTTCACCAATGTCTTTAATACTTGTCTGTGAGAAAAGAAAAAAAAAAAAACATCTAATTCTGCTATTTACTAGCTGAATACATAAAAAAAAAGATATCTTTAATCTACACATGTTTCTTTAAAAGCAGAGAATATGTCTCCTTGAGAGCATAAGTAGCAAACAGATGCTGGATGAGCTAATCAATCTATCCTGCACAATCTCTTAAGATCCTGCATAAATTGAGTATCTAGTAAAAATGTTTAACCCACATGCTAAATGTTCATTTAGAAAACATGGCCCCCAATGTCACCAAAGAAGAATGACAGTTTCACTACCCTTAGTAGTTTGTGGGGCTTGAACTCTAGACCTGGGTGCTAATCTGAGCTCTTCAGCTCAAGGCTAGTGTTCTACCTACCATACCACTGTGCTAGCCACAGTATCATTTCCAGTTTTCTGGTGATTAATTGGAGATAATAATCTCACAGACTCGCTGGCACAGTGGCTCACTCCTGTAATCCTATTCAGGAGGATGAGATCTGAGAACCATGGTTCTCAGTCAGCGCACTAAATAGACCATGAAACTCTTATCTCCAATTAATCACTAAGAAAATGGGAAATGGGGCTGTGGCTCCAGGAATAGGGTGGTAGCGTTGAGCTGAAGAGCTCAGGGACAGAGCCCAGGCCCGAGTTCAAGCCCCATGACCCACCACAAAAACAAAAAAAAAAAAAAAGAAATCTCACAGATTTTTGTGCCCAGTCTAACTCTGAATCGTGATCCTTAAGATCTCAGCTTCCTCAGTAGCTAGGATTACAGGCATGAGCCACCAGTGCCCAACAATCTATTTTTTTTTAAAAACTAAGTTTATTTAAACCAGTGGCTCTCAGATGTTATTAATCCATTATGAAACTTAAAAGTATATAAGCTTGTGCTGAGAGTGTGGCCTAGAGGTAGAGTGCTTGCCTAGCAAGCACAAGGCCCTAGATTCCATGCCTTGGTACCACATACACAGAAAAAGCCACAAGTGGTGCTGTGGCTCAAGTGGTAGAGCGCTGGCCTTGAAAAGGCTCATTGTATCTATATTATCTCTATCTGTATCTAGGCTTGAACTCAGGACCTCACATTCTAGACTTGGCTTATTTTTGCTCACAGTTGGCGTGCTACCATTGAATCACACCTCCATTTCTGGCTTTTTTTCTGATTAACTGGCAGTAAGAATCTCACAAATCTGGGGATTGAATCCATGATGTCTACTTTCTCTAGGATGTACCCCTTTGAGGCCTATGATATAATACATGTTTGAGTAACAAAGGTAACTACTACAGATAAAAGGAAGTTGAAGACAGAGAGTCAAAAAAACCCTTCATTGAGTTCTCCTAAGTCAAATCAAGTCTAAATCAAAGCCAGTATTTAAAATTGCTAGTGAAGAGCTGGGAATGTGGCTTAGTGATAAGAGTACTTGCCTAGCATGAATGAAGCCCTGGGTTTGATTCCTCAGTAGCACATACACAGAAAAGGCCAGACAGAAGTGATGCTGTGGCTCAAGTAGTAGAGTGCACCCCCCTCAAGCCTAGTGCTATGGTTCAGGTGGCAGAGTGCTAGCCTTGAGCAAAGTGTCCAAGGACAGCGCCCAGGCCGAGTTCAAGCCCCATGATTAGCAAAAGAAAAACTCAGGGATAGTGCCCAGGTCCTGAGTTTAAGCCATAGGACTGGCAAAAAATAATAAAAAATAAAATTGCTAGTAAAATTTTATATATGAAAATATAGAAGACAGGGGTTTATGTCTTAGCTGCTATGTAAAGAACTTTCTCAATTTATCAGACTTTTTAAAAACATGATACCCTTTTATTTTATTTTATTTTATTTTTTTTGCCAGTCCTGGGCTTGAGCTCAGGGCCTGAGCACTGTCCTTGGACTTTCTCAAGGCTAGAGCTCTACCACTTGAGCCTCAGCACCACTTCCGGCTTTTTTCTATGTATGTGGTACTGAGGAATCGAACCTGGGTCTTCATGCATGCTAGGCAAGCACTTTAACCACTAGGCCAAACTCCCGGCCCCATGATACCCTTTTAACATGCAAAGCCATCTGTCAGATGTTACATTAGGGAAAAAAATGTCTGAGGTAATTAAGTATTTTGGAAAAAGAAAAAAGTATTCAAGATGGTGGTTAGTGGATTCATATTGCACCATAACAGAATATATGGCAAGACACAATGCATTAGTCTCAACTCTTGAACACGAATGAACACACACACACACACACACACACACACACATGCACGCAAAATAGTAGACTCACCTCACAAATTGATCTCGTCCACCCACTGCAAATTGGTGGGTATTAGCAGGATTCACATAGATTGTATATAGTCCCACTTTCTTCTCTTTTTCTTTTGTCACTACCAGTTTCCTTTTAAGAGGAGAAAAGCATAGTTATATTCTACAAAAGACCCAGGTGGAAGCCAAGCAAGCATGGTGGTACAAGCTTGTAATTTCAGCAATCAGGAGGCAGAGGCAAAAGGATCAAAAGCCATTTTAGGGCTAAAGACTTCTAGTCCAGGCTGAGCTTGAGCATATTGCAAGAGGTGGGCCCCACCCCACTGGAAAAAAAATCTACATATGTATACTGGTGGTTTACATTTACAATCCTAGTTATCTGGGAAATAGAAATCTGGAAGACACTGATTTGAGGCAGTCTGGGAATAAGTTTTCAAGACTACAGGTCAATCAAGAAAGATTTGGGGCCAGGAGTTTGGCCTAGTGGTAGAGTGCTCACCTAGCATGCATGAAGCCCTGGGTTCGATTCCTGGTGACAAATACATAGAAATGGCCAGAAGTGGTGCTGTGGCTCAAGTGGCAGAATGCTAGCCTTAAGCAAAATAAAGTCCAAGGACAGTGCCCGGGCCCTGAGTTCAAGCCCCAGGACTGGCAAAAAAGAAAGCAAGGAAGAAAGAAAGATTTGGACATCATGGCATATACCTGTCATCTTAGCTATGTGGGAACTATAAATAGGGGAAATTACAGTCCAAGCCAACCCTGGCATAAACATAAGATCCTATTTGAAAAGTAAAGTAAGCAAAGAAGGTAAGATCATGCTCAAGTGGTGGAATGCCTAACCAGCAATTGTTAAGACTCTGATGTTAAATCCCAGAACTGCTTAAAAGAAGAAAAGAAAAATGCCCAGAAAAGAAGAAATGCCTGGGGCTAGAAATGTG